>NW_027491896.1:600000-884567 GCF_021521415.1 Bidens hawaiensis | reverse complement strand
TGATGGCGATACTGTCAGTGGTTTCCTGTATCAGTTCCGGGCCGAGGATTTGAGAATCTCCGGTCTCGGACCAACACAGTGGAGAACGACATTTCCTGCCATAGAGTGCCTCGAATGGTGCGCATTTGATGGTAGCATGATAGCTGTTATTGTATGAGAACTCTGCAAGAGGAAGGTGAGTCTCCCAGCTACTACCGAATTCAAGGATACAGGCTCTGAGCATATCCTCCAGGGTTTGTATGGTCCTTTCGCTCTGTCCGTCCGTTTCAGGATGATAGGCAGAGCTAAGTTTCACACTTGTCCCAAAGGCTTTCTGAAATGACTTCCAGAACCTTGACGCAAAAGAGGGGTCACGGTCAGACGTGATGCCCTTAGGCACACCGTGACGGGTTACGATCTCACGAATGTAAATCCGCGCCAGCTTCTCCGTAGTGTAGTCCTCGCGGACAGGGAGAAAGTGGGCAGACTTGGTCAAGTAATCCACGATAACCCAAATCGTGTCATAACCGCTGGGTGTCCGCGGGAGTTTGGTAATGAAGTCCATAGCGACTTCGTCCCACTTCCACTGCGGTATGATCGGTTTTTGTAACAGGCCAGATGGTCTCTGATGTTCAGTCTTGATCCGCGAGCATGTTAGGCACCTACCGACGTACAAAGCTATGACTTTCTTCATACCCGGCCACCAGAAGTGAGACTGAGATTCTGATACATTTTATCACTGCCCGGGTGAATAGAGTATCTGGATTTGTGCGCTTCGTTCAGGATAAGTTCTCGAAGTGGTTCAGAGTTTGGAATCCACATGCGATTTAAGTAGTAAAGTATACCATCATACTTGGTTTCAAACTTCCGTTCGGCACCGCAAGATAGCATATTTTTGAGATCACCACCAGCAATCGCTTGCTTTTGAGCTTCAAGAACCAAGGAGGGAAGATTGGACTGAATACGGATCGCATGCAACTGGGTCCTTTCCTTGCGACTTAACGCGTCAGCCACTACGTTAGCCTTTCCAGGGTGGTAGCGGATTTCGCAGTCGTAGTCACTTAGGAGTTCAACCCATCGACGTTGTCGCATGTTTAGCTCCCTTTGGTTGAGGATGTGTTGTAGGCTCTTGTGGTCGGTGAAGATGACACATTTCGTACCGTATAGGTAGTGTCTCCATATTTTTAAGGCAAAGACCACAGCACCCAATTCCAAGTCGTGGGTGACATAAATCCTCTCATGACTCTTGAGTTGGCGCGAGGCATAAGCGATGACCTTACCGCGTTGCATTAAGACGCAGCCTAGACCTTGGCTCGAGGCGTCGCAATAAACAACAAAATCATCGTTACCCTCAGGAAGTGACAGGATTGGTGCATGACAGAGTTTATGTTTCAATGTTTGGAAAGCCTCTTCTTGCTCTTGGTTCCAAATGAATGGTTCCCCTTTTTGAGTTAACATTGTGAGAGGCAATACGATCTTTGAAAAGTTCGAGATGAATCGACGGTAGTACCCAGCTAAACCAAGAAATGAACGAATTTCGGTTGGCGTTGTAGGCGCTCCCCAATTTTTGATGGCTTCAATCTTGGCAGGGTCGACATGAATGCCTTCCTTGTTAATGATGTGACCTAAGAATTGAACTTCCCTTAGCCAGAATTCGCATTTGGAGAATTTGGCGTAGAGTTGCTCTTTCCTCAGCAGATCCAAGGTAAGCCTGAGATGAAGCTCATGGTCGGCTTTAGAGCGGGAATAAACGAGAATATCGTCAATGAAGACGATAACAAACTGGTCCAGGTATGGACGACAAACGCGATTCATGAGATCCATGAACACCGCAGGGGCATTCGTCAAACCAAAAGGCTATGACTAGGAACTCGTAGTGTCCATAACGAGTTCTGAAAGCGGTTTTCGCGATGTCGTCCTCCATGACGCGTACTTGGTGATAACCTGAGCGTAGGTCGATCTTGGAAAAGTAAGTGGCTCCTTGCAGCTGGTCGAAAAGATCGTCAATCCTTGGTAATGGATACCGATTCTTGACCGTGAGTTTGTTAAGCTCACGATAGTCTATGCACATCCGGAAAGATCCGTCCTTCTTCTTGACGAAGAGGACTGGAGCTCCCCATGGAGATGAACTAGGGCGAATAAAACCCTTGTCTAGTAGTTCCTGTAGCTGGCTCGATAATTCCTGCATTTCTGACGGAGCCAAACGATACGGAGATTTTGCCACGGGGGTTGCACCGGGAACTAATTCGATGTGGAATTCGACTTGTCGGCTAGGAGGTAGTCCGGGTAAGTCTTTAGGAAAAACGTCTGGAAATTCACGCACAACGGGGACATCAGAGAGCTTCTTCCCCAAAGATTTCTTGATGGAGACATGAGCTAGGAAGGCGAGACACTTCTTTCGAAGGCATCGCCGAGCTTTAAAGCAGGAGATTAATTTCAGACATCTACCTGATCTTTCTCCTTGAATAATTATGGACTCGCCAGAAGAACAAGGAACGCGAATGAGCTTCTCAGCACACACCACTTCCGCGTGGTTGATGGACAACCAATCCATCCCAACAATTACATCGAAACTTCCTAATTGCATAGGGATGAGGTCAATGTTAAGAGACGTCTGATCAAACGTAAGCGTGCAATTGCGAACGATTTTGTTCACTTGGGTAGACTCTCCGTTTGCCATTTCGACAGAGAAAGCGGGGTCTAAGACAGAGGTTCCTAGATTAAGCAATGGGACCAACTCGCTAGAAATAAAACTCCTATCTGCACCCGTGTCAAATAGAATAGAAACCCAGAGATTGTTAAGGATGAACGTACCAGTAATGACGTCAGGATTTTGGCGAGCTTCTGCAGCGCCAATAGTAAAGGCTCGGCCTCGGGCCGGAGGAAGATTTGCAAGACGAGGACACCTGCTCCTGAAATGGTCCGTGGCTCCACACTCGAAACAGCTTCGAGTGTTGCTGGGTTGGGAACTGCTGCTCTGTATTGCCAGTTGATTACCTTGAAATCTGCAGCGTTCCGCTAGGTGCCCCAAACGTCCACAGTTCGTGCATTTCCAGCACGGGGTTCGGCAGGGTGATGAAATTGGCAAGTGCCGCACTTGGGGTGAACCCCAGTGTACTCCCTCTTTGGCCTTCCAGAAGGGGTGGGAGCAGGAGCGACAGAGCTGATTGGGGTTGCGGGAGTAACCATCGCGTAACTGCTAGCCTTACGCTTTTTGATGCGGTTGATCTTTTTGGATGAGCCCTCAGCGGCCTTGCCCGTACCTTTGGCTAGGACCCCAGTCTTAACCTGGTCCTGGGTCAGTCGGGCAGCTAGTTCAATGGCCGCTTGTAGGGTTGATGGGTCAGCCCCGATAACGATTCCACGGACAGTGTCAGGTAGGCCATTGATGTAAAGCTCAATAGCCCGGGAGGGAGGGGTGACCAAGTGTGGTACGAGAAGGGAGAGCTCGTGAAAACGCTCCGTGTACCCTTGGTGATCAGCGCCCTTCATTCTGTGCACCCAAAACTCAGCTTCAAGTTTCTGCACCTCACTGCGAGGTACGAACTCGCGGGTAACCAAAGCTACAAATTCCGACCAGGTCATGGCCAAGGCAGCCTCACGCCCGCGGGTTCTTATCTCGTTGTTCCACCAGGTCAGCGCGCGTTTAGACAACATGCTTGCCGCGTGCGTGACTTTCAGTGTCTCAGGGCACGAGCTAATAACAAAGGCAGCCTCCATCTTTTCGATCCACTGGAGGAGACCAACGGCGCCTTCTGAACCGCTGAAGCTGGTGGGTTTGGTAGCCATGAAGTCCTTGTATGGCTTATATGCTGGTTCATTTGCGTTCTGAGCTGGAATTTGGTTGGCCCCAGAGGTTCCTTCTTGCCTCAGCCCCTGGCTGATGGCTGTTACCATGCCTGGTAACACAGCCTGCGATCTGCTGGGCTATAAGGTTGGCTAGATCAGCGGAGTCCAAGGGGGCGGGTGCACGTCTGGGAGGCATTCTTGACAAAACGAAAAAAAAAAACGAGCGTTAAATAGAATCAATGACACGCCAAAGATTAAGAATAGAGGACATAGATTATACCAAGAACACAGAATGACATGGCTCAAGAGATTAACAGTTAATATACAACACATAAGCACGCAGCACGTATATAAGTGTAGACATGTGATTGTGATGCATGAGCTATCTAGAGTCAAGGATCCTAGGTTATAGTCTAGGTCGGTTTCCTAATTCCCTATAACCACTGGCTCTGATACCAATCTGTCACACCCCGATCGTAATGGCGGAATAATCGAGGCGCGGCGACTAAGTCGTGATTGTTGAGCACAATAGTATAAAAGTCTAAATGCATAAACATAACCAAAATGTCAAATATTACACCATCCAGGTAACATGAAACAAATTGTTTTAATACAAAATATCAAGTTTCCAAACAACTCCTAGACTAGCCTTCATCTCTCTAAGGCCTCTAAACTTGCTAGGGATTTCTTGCTGCATTATTTCCTGAAAACATGTAACAAACTGTCAACTACATAAAGTAGATGAGTGAATTCATAGGTTTAAAGAAAAAGAGTTTATACACAAACATACTAGTATAGGTTGTAGGGGTTTATATATAGGGTGTACCTGCGGCTAACCCACCACTCCTACAACTTATACTACTATGTTTGGATATAATACCCGGTTTTAAGATGGTTTGTAAGAAAAGGTCTCTTGGTTTTCCCAAAGAGGTTTTTGTAGTAAGTAAAACATGAAATGTTCTCCTGGACTCTCAGCGGGCTTATTATTCTCCCATTAGAGTCGTTTGTGATAAGATTACTCAAAGATTTGTGGTCTCCCAACGGTACATGTAGCACATAGCAGTTAAGCATAAATAAGGACATATAGATTTGAGCATGCTAAGTTTACTAGATAAACCAACACCAAGATCCCACTGTTTACTAGTATCCAAGATGATGGTGAATAAATGATGATGATGATGAATGATGATGAAACTCAATGATCACACAAGACTTGATTGATCCACGCAAGACTTAAACCAAGACTACCTCGTTCTTGTCATCCAGGACTCAGCTAGGTTCTACCGAGAGTAGGATAGACTCCCCAAAGAATCCTGGGTTCCCTTGGTCCCTACCGAGACTAGTATAGGTCCTCAAGAGTTATGGATTTCACCGAGACTAGTATGAAATCCCATGAGTTACGAGTGCCACCGAGAATAGAATGCCACTCATGGTCGCGAGTTCTACCGAGAGTAGAATAGACTCTCGCGTCCAATTCAACTCATGATGCTTTGATCTCTAGATTTCCATGCTGACACAATGACTATGATGATATGAATATGATTCCCATTCCCTTGATGTCAATGTTCATAGAATTTCCCATACTCATTGATTTCCAATGTTCTTAGATCTCCATAAGTTGATGGGTTTTCCCCATGTTCATAGATTTCCAAAGTTTATAGATTCTTAAAAAGCTTGTGGATTTCCGCACGTGTGTAGAAATCCAAAAGTTTATAGTTTAAAGAGTGTTTGCATAAATGATTTTATCCAAACGTGTAAAGTTACCATGTTTCCACCCCATAGTTTTGAAAAGCTTAAATAGGGGCTATGAACTCACCTTGATCTCGGGTTAGGATGGTGCTACAATAGATCTCCTTAGCCTAGAGTTGAACATATATATAAGGTTAACAACGTGCTATAAGTCTAAGAAAACGAGCTTACGCGGCCTCGAGCAAAAACTGGGTTTTAAAGACGAAAACAGCTTGGTTCTGGCTTGATTCGATCGAATAGGAACACGTTCGATCGAATAGACACACATTCGGTCGAATCTGTGGCACACTCGATCGAACTAGAAACACATTTGGTCGAACCAGTTGGAAAAACTCGTTCGGTCGAACATGGAACTTGTTCGATCGAATAGACACTCGTTCGATCGAATACGAAACTCATTCGGTCGAATGAGTTGGAGGACCATTCGGTTGCTTTCCTATTCGATCGACTGGACTGATTCGATCGACTGGTTCGATCGAATGAGTCTGATTCGACTCCTTCAAGCTGGGCGACGGAGAAACCTACGGGTTTTTCAGATTTTCCAGATTTTTGACCCAAAATCGAAGTTTTTGACATGGAAATGCTCGGGATTGAAAGGGCTATCGATTCCTAGTGATTTTAAACACAAAAGACTGCATTTTGACACCAAAACAAGACGGTTTTTGACCCGAAAACTCAAGAAACGAAAATGGGTGTTTTTGCTCGATTTGAGGCCGAAAATGGTTATGAAAATGGATGATTTTCAAGAAGATCTTACAAGAATAACAACAAACAGATTTGTGGACTCGGATTTGAAGTTTGAAGACTTTCTCTCTCTAGTTTCTCTCTCTAGAATGAGAGTGTTTGGGTGGGAAGTGTTGGTGGAAATGAAAGAGATGGTGTAGAATACTTGATTTTCCGCTTAAATACTCGGGTGACTCGGGTTCGGGTTTAGGCTACCGACGGGTCAAGACTAGTCGAGTTCATAAGTTTTTAAACAAACTAAAACTTTTTCAGCAAAACTTTTATAAAACCATTTTCCGAATAATTATTTGAAATCTTTTTAAATAAGAACATTTAATTTTTCGAAAGCATAAAAATTAATATTTTTCAGGCGTAAATGTCGTTTTATAAAATAAACATTTTAAATGATAAAAGCAGATTTTTCCAATGATATGGGTTCCGAACTTATCGTCCAGAATCCCAAAGTCTATAGTTTCCGATGATTTCACGATCCTAGTTTACCAATCGAATTTCAGGGCGTTACAGTTTCGGCTCGTTTTAGCTCGTTTTTCGCCCTTTTTAATCACGATCAAATCCCGGAACCTACGACACACAAAAACGTTAGTAGTATACAAATCTTGACTAAAAAACGAAAAAAAAATTAAAATATTAAATAAAATAAACAAGGGAAACATATATATTTAGCATTATATCAAATATCCCCACACTTATTCTTTTTTCGTCCCTGAAAAAGTTTGATGCAGTTGGATCAGAATCGGAAAATTAAAGTCTAACAAACATATAGGTTAATTTTTAAAGCTCAGAAAAACGCAAAAACCGCGATCACCGATATTGTTGTCCACTTAAACCCATGCCTTAATCTTTACCGGGACAAATATGATCCGACAATTTTTTACTCAGTGGTTTACACAGTTAAGACCCGCTTATTTTCAGCTTTTACCAACCACACCACCCCAACTTGACTTAAACCTTAAAATTAGCATATTTAAAACTTTTGTTACTCTATTTTTTTAATGAATAGCTAAGACGATCAAAGGTATTGTTTATCCACCTAAGCTTAAGCATCAAAGTCTACCAAGCAACCATTAGATACGATTAAAGTTCAATTATTTTATAGCTAGTGTTCCCCACAACATGACATACCCCCGTTATCAAGCAACACCCCGAACCCTTCACCATAGGTGAGTATGCAAAATTTCATCTGTAGGGCTTACATGTAGCGTGTCCCTTGTGGTCCGTTTCTTAATGGTAATGAGACGCGAGCAAGGGGACCCCACATGACTAACAGCGTGGATGAACAAGTCTGTAGTGAATTTTGTACTTTTGTACTCTTGTGATCATGTTTATAGACTTATAAGGGTTTGCTCTTTTTGGCTTAATTTTAAATATTCACAACCCCATTTGGAATTGTGAATACCCAGATGAATAGTCGGCATACAGACCCATGGTCTCCGGACCCGAAGCATCCCATCAATACAGGATTTGAGGTTATAAAACCATACGCCGATGAGGTGTAAAACACTAAACTAGCAGTTTTAAGTTTATATCACAGGCTAGACGGCATACTCTAACGTTAAACCTACCCAAGCATCATATAATAACGTATTCAGATTTTTAAAATTTATGATATTTCCACTTTTTATACCAATAATTGAGGCTTGAGTATGGCCCGACCTTTCATTACTTATTTTCCACGGACAAAACGCTTTACCCAAAAGAGATTTCCGTTTTAACCATTTTATCAAATTGCCCTTTCATTTTCAAGGCTGAGCCTACCGACACATCCCAAGTTAAGTGCGTTTTCTTTTATTTATCTCATATTATTAGTAGTTTGAAAAACCAATTTCCCGATAAATATCATCATCTCCCACTTTAACGCAAAAAAAACTATATTCAAGGGACATTTTTAAGAGATTTTTCAAATATTTTTATTCAAATTTTTTAAAAAAAATTAATTTTTTTTTTAATTTAAACATAAAGTTGATTTAAACTACGACTCAAATATCCTATCCCCACACTTAAATTTTGCATTGTCCTCAATGCAAAGATAAGGACGACTTAAAACAAAAATAAAATAAAGTCGGACTACAAAAACTAAGACTCTAAAAATTAAAAACAACAGCAAAATAAAAAGTTAAAAAGCTAGATAATGGAAAAGACTTAGCTGGTAATATGTGCATGAAACATGATGCCAAAGTATTCTTCCATGAATGCCCTCCAACTACGAACGTGCTCAGCAAATGGTAACTCCTTCTCTCACACACGAACGTAAGCAGCAAAACAAAACAAACATATCTATAAATGTATCTTATCCAACTTATAGATATTATGCAATTAAAGTGCGTCAACCCACAAATAAAACATGAATAATTAGCAGCAAATAAATAAATATAAAGTATACGGCTCCATTGCTACTCCATCCCCACACTTGTCTTTTTCAATATACTCTTCCTTGGGGTTCATCTCTCTAGTTCACTCAATCTTTCTTTTACCTAGCAAAACTCAAAAATACAAATACAAAAAAAAGAACTACAAAAAACTACGTTAGTGACTCGATTAATTATACAAACTCCGCGAAACCTCCCCACACTTGAACTTAATCAGGAGGTTTCTCCTTAATCTGGACCCCATCTAACCCGTTTAGTTCCACCCGGAATTTATCAAACAGTAATATATCAATGATGGACCAGCAAAATATTAAATTAGAAATAAAAATCAGTAACGGGTCAGACCACCTATGTTTAAACTTACCTGGCAAGAGCAGGATGCGTTGTAAGTATCGAGAAGACTGGTCGTGCTTGACATTTAATGGCTTTTTCACTCCCGTAGAACATCTCCTAAATTATACGCAACTCCGGTTTTCAGGTAATTTCTCATCCTCGACCTTCTCCCGTGGTTTTGATTCCTGATCATCATTCAAAACACAGTCCACGGGCCGACAATGGTGTTCTTCCTCTAATACCACATCCTCATCTACACTATCCTCTATAAGGAGGGCCTCGAAAAACGCAACATCCTCATTAACGTCTAATGTGTCTCCCCCGTCATAATCCGACAATCCATACAACTCCAGATTCAAGAATTCATCTTCCTCATTAAGCTCATTATCAACCTTAACCATATCATCAACACCAAACATTAGCTTGAATGACTCTCCCAATTCTATCTCTTCCTCAAACACAGGTTTCACCATAACTGATCTCAGATACGCAGCCCACTCCTCCTCGTCACAATCATCATCGGAGTCACTACAAAACTCAGTACAATTAGCAACATATACCTGTGAAACCTAAGGTGGGATTTCATCAGCCACTCGTGTCTTCGTATCCGGGATGAGCTCCTCTTCTTCATCTACATATTCCATGATTGGCTCTTTCCCTTCTTCTGGAAACGTCGGGAACAACTTGCCTAATCGATTCATGTATCCCAAATAGTTGCCTTCTGCATCATACTTATAACCAGGTGTCGGTTGCTCCTCCAGCTGCACACTCTCCTCTTCGTTTATCTCCTCATCAGAGTCACTCCAAAAATCAATAATAGCATGTGAAACCGGAGGTGGAACTTCAACATCCATTTTTGTCCCCGTTACTTGAATGATCTCCTCATCTGAGTGCACAACATATTCCAAGGATCTTAACCTCTCCATTTCATCTTCTTCATCCAGTCTCCTAGAAATTTCTTCTACTTGACGTTGGAGATCTATAATAATATCCTGGTGCTTTTTGAAGATGGTATCATGCTCAACGAGCATCTTTTGGGTATCTGTAGCCATGTATTGGACCAACATCTTTTCTATCCTACCCATAGCAGCTACATCCTCATCAGAAAGGCTTTTAGAAAATTGATCATAACACTGCTCCTGGTTTTGCTGAGGTCGCTGATACGAATTATCAAAATAATACGGAAAAGGTCCCTGTGAAAAATTGTGTACCGGCTGCACAGAAGGGTTAGTACGATTATATGGACATGCACGAGTCATATGACAACCAGCGCATCTATAACAAATAAAGCGAGAACCCTTGTATGGACAATCATAGTGTAAATGAGGATCACCACACGTATCACAATTAAGGTTACTATTGTATAGACATTTAATGGTAAAGTGAGGTCCATTACAAATTGCACACATAATTACAAGAATCTAAACAAGCAAAAGACTGGACAATTAGACACCTACGACTCAAAGAAAAAAAAATAAACACGTAATTATCTAATTAACTAAAACCCTAAAAACACAAAAACAAAAACACAATAACACGTATATAGCAAGTAAGTCCAATCAAAGCTAGCAACACAATTGCCAAAAGTCCCCGGAAACGGCGCCAAAAACTTGATGTGCTTGAAGTAGTTATAAAATAAATAACTAAAATTATACTAATCTAGACACTAAGTAATACTCTAGACACTTAAACTTAACTTAAACTTCTAACCGGCAAGTGAACCAGTCGACTCTAGTACAGCTAAGTAAGTCCGGATATCGAACCCACGAGACTCTTTAAATTACGAAACTAGCAAATTAGACTCAAATACAAGACACGACTATTTATTAATAATATTTGATGGGGATTTTAAAACTAATTAATTAAAACTCTAATAATAATAATTAACTAATGCTTACTTTAATTAAACTATTAATAAACTAATTAATATAATAATAAACCCTAAACCTAATTATTATTATAATAATAAAACATAATCATTACTTATTAGTTAACTAATAAAACTTAAAACTAACTTGATTTATCTAATAAACAATTTAGAAAACTTGGATTAATTCAGATGATTAGATTAACTACCCAGGCCGGAATCCCCAAAGTTACGGTTATTAATTTAAATGGAAAACGCAAGTTATGGAACCGGGATCATAAAATAGACCCTTGACAGAAAACCCGAACAGGACCCTTGAACTTCAAGAAGACGCCTATGGATCTCTAACAAGTTTTAAGACTCACCCGTTTTATATTAAACTTCCTTACGGTTATTTAATTGCTTATGTCTAAGTATCTTTTATGACGAAAACCTACCTTACAGCGCGGAATTCAAAAGATAGCAAAGCAAACCCAATTAATTTAATAGACTAAGATGACAATCAAACCTAGACGGACTCCTTACGAAGAACTAAATCTAGCAATCCCGACAAGCAAAGATCTATTAATAGCCTATCACTTTACAGCTTTTTAGACTAGCAACTCACTTTTATTTGTTTAATTGATTTTATTGTTTCTATGATCTTAATCGATATCAATTATAAACTAGTCAAAAACACATAGTAAATGACCTAACAAAACCCTATACTATGAAACAATAAACAAGGGCAATGTGAAACAATAAATTCAAGTAAATAAAACCAAGAAATCATACGCATCAACTAAATAAAACTCAATCGTTTACTTAGAACATAAAATCCATAACGAAACGAAAATCCAAATAAAATCTAACCGAACTAAGGTTCATCACGACCTAGGCAGTCTATCGAATTTAGCCTAGCATATTAAAATCTAAATCAAACAAAACAAATAATAACGAAAACATGGTGAAAGTATAAAAAAACCCGTAAACTCGAACGTGAACGTGTAGCTCTTCATCGGATGTTCTCTTGCCTTCAAAATCACCAACAAACGCGTAAAATAGCTCCAAGAACTCTCCAAAATCGGCTGGTGGCTTTCAGGTTATGTCAGGTTTAAGTTAAAGGTGTTTAAATAGTGAAAACAAGGCCCGACAATAATGTTGGTGCATGTTTTGTAACAGATGATCTTTTGTGTTTGTTAGAATTGAGAGCAACGGTCAAAGGGGAGTCTGTTGGTGCATTTTGTGACCGTCGCTATGCAATTCTGACCAGCGGAGACGCCATAGGCGAAGTTAGAACAACTTCGCCAGAGGCGAAGTTAGAACAACTTCACCAGAGGCGAAGTTAGAACAACTTCGCCATAGGCGAAGTTATAACAACTTCGCCTACTGGCCCAAGCCCAAGCCCGCGAAATTGTTTTGTCTATATATATATGTGTCTTGTTTAGGTTTTTTAATTCAGAAAGTTAGCATTTTGTGTGTTCAGTTCAATTGTCTAGAGAGAAACCCAGAGGGAGAGTCGTGTGGGACGGCCCGAGGTAGAGCTCACCTCGGGTCGGACGTGTTTTGGTTTATGTTTGGTTTGTAACGTGGTTTGATTATTATATAAAAGATCTGCAGATTCGTTTATCCCATTCGTGTGTTTGTTCGTGTGTTTGTTTGTGTGTAATCGTGTTCTTCGTCTTCTACACCATAAACGAGTCTAGGAGGATTCCGCACTCCTAGACCTCGTGCGGATCTCGTATCGATCAGCGACGCCCCGGGGGGACTTACAAATAAACAAAAACGAGTTAAAAACCCATCAGCATTGCCTAGGCGCCGCGCTAAGGGCTTTTTGCCTTTCCCCTAGGCGCGGCGTGGCGTGCTTCTCCAAGGGGGCCGGTCAGACCGCCGGTTCTCTGTTTTGGTTCTTCCTGACGCGTTCCGGATCTCTTTTTCGGCTCGTTTTAGCTCGTTTTTCGCCCTTTTTAATCACGATCAAATCCCGGAACCTACGACACACAAAAATGTTAGTAGTATACAAATCTTGACTAAAAACGAACCAAAATAATTAAAATATTAAATAAAATAAACAAGGGAAACACATATATTTAGCATTATATCAAACTCCCAATGTATTTGTCAAGCTCGCGCTCAGTCGGGGTAACCATGTGAGGGACAAGAATGCTCAACTCGTGAAATCGGAGTGAATAAGCGGCGTTATCACCACTTTCTTGCTTTAGGTTCCAAAATTCTTCCTCAAGCTTTTGGAGCTCGTGTTTGGGACAAAATTTCTTCATCATAAGCGCCTTGAGATCGGCCCATGGAAGAGCCATAGCCGTATCCGAACCTTGAAGATGCATAACACTACCCCACCATGTTAGGTCGGTCTTTCTAAATATGCTTGAAGCGAAATTTGTCTTTTTCGCTTTGGGGCATTCGCTGTGTCGAAACACACTCTCGATCGATTCGAACCATTGCAACAAAGTAGTGGCACAGTTCGTTACAAGGAACTCGGACGGGTTGGCACTAGTAAATTGTTTATACAAGTAAGATGCGGGTTTGGGTTCAACGTGTGCAACAACGGGCGTGGGTTGGTTAGCTTGGATTTAGGTTACAAGTTCGGGAATCACATCGGCCATTTTCTTGACGATAAAAGCAGCAATACGTCGGTTTGTGTTCTTGCGCGGTCTTAGTGGAGGCGTGCTAAAAGATTATAAAGAAAATGGAATAAGTTTTTTGGGTGAAAAGAAATGAATATGAAGGTGTATAAAAATAAAATAAGATGAAGTTTAAATTATTTATTGTGAATCCTAGAGTTAGTAAGGAGGAGATGTTAGTGTTAGATAAAATATAAAGCTTCGTATATAAACAACAAACCGAAAAACAAAACGTAAATGATTTTTGAGAAGTTAAAGCTTGAAAATTTGAGATTTTGAGATTTATAGAGTCAGAAAATCGTACATGAACCACCATGATTTAATAATCCAACACTAAAAAGTTTTATAAAACACCATATTGGAGTCTAAACATGTGTACGAACCACCGCAACTTTTTCATGTTTTTGACTCAAATAACGATAATAACACAATAAATCGAGATACAACGTCATGTCAAAACACTAATCCATGAACCACCGTAGTTCTATTGTTTTGACACCAAAAAATTAGGATGACGACCTGAGCGCTCGCATTCGATAACTTAAAGTATTGACATGTATAACATGATTTGTGGCCGAGAAAACGAGCACTATAATCCAACCATCCCTGGTAAGTAAATCACCTTCAATTCTTGGAATCTTTTTGTCAAATGGTCGTTTTATAATGTCTCGTTTACTATGATGGCTACAAACCCGATATAAACGCAACCTTTAAAGGATTTGAAACAATGGGATCCAAGTTAATGTTGTAATCCATAAAACATAATAAAAATCTACTTTTGTGTTTTAAGGTAAGGATACCTTGGAAATACTATGAAAGTGTGTGTATGTGAACATTGAGGATATTGGTGAATTTTAAACAAGTTTATAAATAACATGAAATATGAACAATCAATTATAGAGTAAACACGTATAAACACACGAATAGGACCCTAAGCATAACAATACTAGGTTGTTACGTCAAACCACTTATCATATTGTCATGTCTTTGATACTAATCTGTCACACCCTGACCAAAGGCGATGGAACATGCCGAGTTGTAACGATTGCCCAAAAGCACATGACAATAATAAAATCGACAATATTTAACAAACTCATTTCATTTCACAAAATCAAAAATGTCACATAACCAACTTGTTCATAAGATAAACATAACAAAATATTGCAAATAAATATTGTTCATTTTTGCTAATATCCTAAAGGTATTTGTGACATTTTCTCCACAAGCTCCATAATCAACCTAACCGTAAACCTGTAACATTTCATAAAATAAAGTTTATCAACACAAAGGTTGGTGAGCAATTCATAAGTTTGAGCATATGAGTATATAATAAGAAAAGAGCCACAATCTTGTATACGAAACAACAAATAAATAGCAATAATTTGGATAATATGAGGTCGCTAATAAGAATACATTAGCGGCACCGTCTATAAGAGAATACCAAATAGATTCGGATTTCTTAAGGTCGTTAATAAGAATACATTAATGGCACCGTTCTATAAGAGAATACCAGATAGTTCATGGTTTTATGAATCAACCTCCCAAAAGTGATAAAACACATAAGCATATAGACATATATGCATAGAACACCAAATCGAGCAATTATTCAGGTAAAGTATACAACAAAGTTTGTGTTTTAAGATTCAAGTATAAAGCATTTAATTTGAATAAGTATGAAATGTCACCCCCAAAACGAAAAGTAGAAAACGGGGTATGAAAATACTCACGTTCAAGTAATAAACTTGAAAGTTGATAATTTGGAGATTTGCAGGAACGATGGGTTTAACGAACAATGCCTAAAAGGAAAGAAGTTTCGGATTTAGAAAGGTCGTCTTTAAGTAAAATAAATGATGAGAAATGTAAATAATTAAGGTTCAAGGTTTAAAATGTAACTATTTAAGAACTTATAATAATAACCTTTTAAAAATGTAAGTTTTCTCGAAACCGGGTTAAAGTATCTAACCTTAATATTTACTCAACCTATGTTAAGTAATAAGGTGAGTAAAATACAAGAATGCAAGTCCCTTTGGAATAAAGATACTAAAACAGGTTTTAACGAGTGTTCGGGTTGTTGGTTCGGATCTTGACAATTGGTCAAACCCAAAGTCAACTTTCCAAAATATTAAATGTTATGAGATAACTAATTAAAATCCATTAATACTTATCTAAGTATGTAGATCTATTGTTTTAGAACTAACAACGTACGTTAAGCAAGTGTTCGGTTTTGTCGGTCCAAACTTTGTTATGAGATCAAGTTGGATCCAATATTTCCAAGTACTTAAGAAAATAATTAAAATCAGTTTTTAACAATTTTTAAAGAATATACAAGTCTTGATAGTTAAAAACACACTTGTGTGTCTTAAGCGACTAAAAATCAGATTGGTTCGGTTTCCATCTCACAATAAGTTCATAGATGGTTTCTGTTTTGGACAAAAATCTTCTTAGGATAATGTATCCAAATCTGTTATGTGAGGTTTAGTGCTAAAATGGTAACAATGATTATGTGAACGAAATAATGAAGAACACCGAGATTTGTTGCGAGGAAAAACCTTTTGACCTTGTTTAGATCAAAAGAAAAAAACCCCGGGTGATGACAACTCGTCGATCACCGGTTTATTAATATCAAAAAATGGGTTACAAAGGGTGTGGAGATTGGATCGATGCTACAAGAATTGCTAATGTGTACAGAGAGTATTTGGTTCTGCTCTGAGTGTGTGTGAATACAGTGATGATAACTAATCGATCATATCTCGATTTATATATAGAAAACACAATTAACAACTAATCCCTATTTTTAAGGAACTACTCCACTAGCTGCTCCCATAACTTTACCACGTGCATAAAGGAGTCTTGTAGAGAAAGTTTAGGCAGACTTGGTCATACAACAGTTAAACATAGCTCTGGAACTCTTCAGAAGGATAATTGATCCAGACACGTCTTCAAGAATAACATATCCTCAGTACTCAGTTATTTGTGACTCAACAAGAAGTCCTATAAATCCGCCATCTTTTCCCACTAAACGTGTTACAGCCATTTGACCACGTGCTGAAGGTGCCTTGTAGCGAAATATTAGGTAGACCACGTCCTATAGCCGTTATACCTATCAAATATTAACCTACACATGAAAACAATCGTTAGTAATACCAATTGCTGAGGATCCTTGATCCTGACAGAATCTGGAACACATTCTAAGGATAACTGATCCAGAAATATGCCAAGATAATGTATCCACAGTGTCAAATTTTCGTGTCCTAACAATTGCCCCCAAAATGGCGGTTGTGATAAGTTCACAGCTGTCATTTTGCCTTTGAAATCAAACTTCCTGCAAAAACAGATGAGATTTGACAAGCTAGATATAATTATCAAATATCTATAGAGTTTCCTTGGGAACTTCCCTTCTGGCTATATATACAACTCCTCTTATTCTCCCTGCACATCATGAATAGCTAGTAAACATGTTTAATCAGGATAGATGGTCCATATTTTTGAATGGTGAAGTCCGGGTTAAAACTGTAAGTAAGTTTAATAAACGACATCTTTTGACTATTTGCTTGTTACTTGTTATTTTGAAAGTTTGTTTGATAGAGCTTTAGTTTTATTGAAAGTTTTAAGAAATAATCTTGAGTAAAAAGTTTTAGGATAGAATATCCTTGCAAAAATAATTTAAAAATCTTAAATCCTTAAGTAAAAGGGATTATAAAGTTCTTAGACAAATAAAGGTAAATTGACAATCAAAAATCATACCATAAGGTCTTTAGACCTAGGTTACCAAAAGTAATGATCCTTCTGTGATCCTGGTAGAAGCAATTTAAGGATTTTGAATCCATAAGTCTTGATCTTCATAATGAACTTAGAAACTCTGTTGCAAACAACTTATAATGTTAACTGGGATTAAACCCAACAAGTTGGGGACAAGCCCATAAAATAAACTGGGGACAAGCCTGTGCAACTGGGGACATGCCCGTGTAACTGGGGACAAGCCCGTGAACTAGGGACAAGCCCAAACTGGTGTTAAACTGGGGACAAGCCCAAAACTGGGGACAAGCCCAAATACTGGGGACAAGCCCAAACTGGGGACTGGCCCAAAGATACGGATGTCAACTAGGGACTCGCCCAAACCGGGATTTAGCCTAAACATGAGATAACGTGAAAACGTTATAAACCTTGGCTAACATGAAAATGTTAAAAACCTTTGTCTTGAGATAACGTGAAAACGTTATAAACCAGTGGTATGGTACGTCTACCATAAATTGTAGGATCCTCCATATAGCCGAAAACAACCAAATTGTCAGCCACTAAGCGTGTACCGGTCCCGCTTCCCCGGACTATACGTAGGATAACGTGTGCTCCAGTCGAGAGTGTAGAAACTCTATTTATAAGAAAGGTGAAAACCTTTAAACCTTAGAGGATATGACCATAGAGGGTCATACCCAAACGTGGGCTAGGCCAAAAGAAATAGTATCAGTACCTCGAATGTAAAGGAGAGGTGGCCGACCTCTTGGTTATTATACATCTTGTTAATATCCTGCATTGTTACTCAAACTTGGAAAAGATAAAATGTTAAGAGTGTATTATCCTTAAATTAATAATAAGAAATTGAAAAGGATAAGTAATCGGATAGATATTACCAATTTCGGGGATCCTTGATCCTTTAAGGATAATATACCCTCTCAGGATACTAGATCCTGATTAGAACAAAATACTTTTTGAGGTGGATAGCATTCCATGCTTTTGGTAATATATTGCCTTCCATTGTGAGCAAATGATATGCCTCTTTCCTGCTTCCGACTCGATCTGATAAGGTCCTTCCCATTTGGGTGCTAACTTTCCATCAGCCGGATTGGTAGTATTTTGGAAGGTTTTCCTCAATACTAGATCTCCTTCTTGAAATCTTCTGATCCTTATATTCTTGTTGTATGCCCCAGCTACCCTTTGTTGATAAGCTTCCATTCTAATCTTAGCTAGGTCTCTGAGTTCTTCTACAGTATCCAAGTCTTCAAGAAGGATTTCTTTGGTGGCTCCAGGATCACGGATGCTCGTTCTTGCAGTAGGAACCACCATTTCTGTAGGAATTACTGCCTCTGAGCCAAACACCAATGAGAAGGGTGTTTGACCTGTTGCATTCTTGGGTGTTGTCCTGTCGGCCCAAAGAACATAAGGTAGCTCTTCGGTCCGCTTGGCTTTCTTGGATCCTAGTTTCTTCTTTAGATTGTTGATGATTATCTTGTTACTTGATTCCGCTTGGCCATTAGCTTAAGGATGCACTAGAGTAGAGGTAATCATCTTGATGCCCCAACTGTCACAAAAGTTAGTTCTTCTTTTCTCGATAAACTGGGAACCATTGTCACAAAGGAATGCCAAATCTAGTAATAATATTTCTTTTAATGAAGGATATCACCTCTTTTTCGCGAACTTTAACAAAAGCTTCTGCCTCTATCCACTTTGAAAGGTAGTCAGTCATTGCAAGCATGAATACTTTTCCTCCTGGTGCCTAAGGTAGTTTACCCACAATATCCATGCCCCACTTCATAAAAGGCCATGATGAGGATATAGGATACATAGGTTCTGCTGGTTGATGTAGGATGTTTGCATGCCTTTGACAAGCATCACATTTCTTTGAGTATTCCATGGCATCTCTCTTCATTGTTGGCCAGAAGTATCTTGTTCTAAGAATCCTAGAAAACAGGGCTCTTCCTCCAGTGTGATTACCACAATCACCTTCGTGAAAGTCTTTGAGCACCTCTTGGATTTCAGGATCCTCAATGCACCTCAAGTATGGACCTGCAAGAGATTTTCTGTATAGCATATCATCTAACAAAATATATTGTGATACCTTGAGTTTGAAAGATTTGGGATTCTCCGTGGCTGGAATCTCTCCAGTTTGAATGTATCTCTTAATTGGGAGGATCCAGGATCCTTTGCTAGCTGAAGATAATGGATCCCAAAGTACGATCTGTTTGTCAGTTGTTATCTCTCCAACTTCTTGTTCTCCTATTGCTGGTGAGAGTATATGGATGATTGGGATCTTCGTATCTTCTGGAATTTTCAAGGATGAGGTTAAATTTTCTAAGGCATCTGCCCTAGCATTTTCTTCTCTTGGTATTTGTATGATACTAAACAACTCGAAGGATTTTGCTAACTCCTTCACAATTTCTAAATATTTGATCATTTTTTAACCTTTCATGGTATAAGAACCGTTAAAGTGGTTAGTTATAAGTAAAGAATCCATATAAACTTGAAGATACCTGATCCTCATTTGTTTAGCTAAAAGTAAACCTGCGATAAGTGCTTCATACTCTGCCTTATTGTTGGTGGCTTGAAATGAACATGTAACGGACTGGGGTATTATGTCCCCCCTGTGAGGATTTCAGTAGTATGCCCTATCCCGTTCCTCTTACGTTGGATGCTCCATCTGTGAAGAGGATCCAAGGATCCTTGGTTTCTTCTAGTTGTTGGACTTCTAAGTCAACTTCCTTTTGCATGTCACTGCTGAAATCAGCCACAAAGTCTGCAAGTGCCTGCGATTTGATAGATGTTCTGGGATCATACTGAATTTCATATGCACTCAGCTTCACATCCCACTTGGCCATTCTACCTGACATTTCTGGCTTTCTAAGAACGTTCTTAACAGGATAGTTAGTTCTTAAAATAATAGTATGAGTCTCAAAATAATGTCTTAATTTAGTGGAAGCCATAATAAGTGCAAGAATTAATTTTTCTAAATGAGAATACCTGGCTTCTGCATCTAATAGGCTTTTACTTACATAATAAACGGAATGATGTTCACCTTCATGATCCTTTACAAGGACAGCACTTACAACATTTCCTAAGATAGCTAGGTATAGGTATAAGGATTCACCATCACAGGCTTCATCAGAGCTGGTGCTGAGGATAAGTAATCCTTTAAGGCTTTAAGGGCAACTTCATGCTTCTCTGTCCATTCGAACTTCTTGTTTTTCCTAAGAATATCATAGAAGTCTTTGCACTTCTCCCAGGATCTGGAAATGAATCTGTTGAGAGCAGCTATTCTCCCCGTCAATCTTTGGACATCCTAAGCATTCACCGGGGACTTCAAGTTGATGATGGTTTCTATTTGTTTGGTGCTTTCCTATATTCCTCTTTTGCTCACCATGTATCCTAATAACTTCCCAGCTTTGACACCAAAATGGCACTTTGAAGGATTCAGCTTCATGTTGTACTAATCTAGGATGTTGAAAGCTTCTTCAAGATCCTTGAGGTGATCCCCAGCTTTCTTTGACTTCACCACCATGTCGTCTATGTAGACTTCCAGGGTTTTGCCTAGCTGATCCTTGAACATCATGTTGACCAGTCTTTGATATGTTGCCCCTGCATTTCTTAGTCCGAACGGCATAGCAATATAACAATATATGCCGGTAGGAGTCATGAAGGCTGTATCCTCTTGATCAGATGGTTCCATCTGAATTTGTTGAAATCCAGAGGAAGCATCCATAAAGGTGAGCATCTCATGTCCTGCTGTTGCATCCATCATGGAATCAATATGTGGTAACAGGAAAGGATCCTTGGGGCATGCCTTGTTTAAATCAGTAAAATCGACACACACCCTCCACTTTCCATTCTTTTTAGAAACAACAACCACATTAGCTAACCACCGAGGATACTTCAACTTCTTCTTGTATGATTGTGTTCCTCTCAGGAGCTAATTTCCTTCGCTTCTGATGGGCGTGTTTAATAGATAAATCAAGGCTAGCTTGTGAGTAATTACCTCTTTGGAAATACCTGTCATGTCTGAATGTTTGAAGGCAAATGTGGATTTTCTTTGCTTTAGGAAGGATATCATATCCTTCTCAATCTCACTAGGGATACCGGATCCTAGGAACACTTTCACATCTGAATCCTCGGGGTCCAAGGATACTTCCTTTAAGTCCTTTTCACGAGCTTCCAGCATGTCCCTAGGATGTTGCTGTGGTTTCTATACTATCGTTTGTTTAGATGTTGGCTTCATTGATGAGGAGTTGTAGTTCTTGGCTTCGACTTGGTCACCATCTATCCTTACCACTCCCCAAGGAGTTGGTAGTTTGATGCATTGATGGTAAGTAGAGGCCACTGCTTTCATCCCATGTAGCCAAGGCCTGCCTATAATAACATTGCCACAAGAAAGGTTATATATAACACAAAATTTTTGGTAAGAGTTTAACCCTTCAATGTATATTGGGAGTTTGATGTCCCCCAATGTCTTCTTGGTCTCTCCACTGAAGCCGACTAACACCGACGTCCTCTAGATGATTTCTGAACCTGGTATATTAATTTTCTGAAGGACATCATGTTGGATGATGTTGACCGAGCTTCCACCATCGACAAGGATTTTGCGTACATAATGGTTAGCAATAAACAAATTAACAATCAAACCGTCATGATGAGGATCCTGGATGCTTGATTTATCTTCTTCATCAAAGAAGATCCTTTTGTCTGTTGTCAAGGTGGTGGATATAACTGGTCGTTCCTCGTTAACCAACTTGGTCTCTTTGGACAGCCTCTTAGCTGCGGAGAAAGAAGTTCCACATATGTCTGAGCCACCGGAAATGAAGTTGATCACTTGAGCATCTGGTGGGGGTGGAGTTGCTTTTTGGGGAGCCTCTTCAGGATCCTGGATCCTAGACTTCTTTCTTCCCAACAGTTCCTTAAAGTGTCCCTTGCTTAGGAGGTATCCGAATTCCCTCCTTAAACCGATGCAATCGTCCGTCATGTGGCCAAAGTCTTCGTGGAAGGCACACCATTTGGACTTACCTCTGAAGGTGGTTGACTTTTCGTTCTTTCGGGGCCACCTCGCTTTCTCACCTAGATCCCTCATGGCACAAATTAAACCATGGGTATCTACTGAGAAGCAATATTCTGAGATGCTGGGGTAATCCTCATCATCATCCTCTTCTTCAACAGCTCGAACGTTTTAATTATTGAATTTGGAGTAGGGCTTCGAGTTGTTCTTGAATGAGAATTCTTGCTTCTTGTCGGAAGATTCTATCTTCGTTTGATTCCCCAGACGATCCTGGATCCTATTGTCATCTTCCAACCGTATGAATCGGAGTGCCCTGTTATCGACTTCATCTAAGGACCTACAAGGAGTCATCACAAGATCATCATAAAATGGGGAGCCCTTCTGAAGTCCATCTTGAATGCTTCAACAGCGGTAGCTATGTCAAGATTAGGGATTTCTAGAGCTTCCGTGCCGAACCTCGTAACAAAATCCATAAGGGATTCATCACTAGGTTGGATAACTCGGTATAAATCACTAGTTAACTTCTCAAATTTCCTACTACAGGAAAATTGACTATTGAACAAATTAACTAAGTGCGAGAAAGAAGTAACTGGAAAGGGAGGAAGACTTAGCAGCCATTTTAATGCAGATCCTGTCAGAGTGGATCCAAAGCCCTTGCACAAACAAGCCTCCTTGAGCCTCTCAAGGATTGGATTGATCTCCATTTGTTCCCTATACTGTGCAACGTGCTCCTCAGGATCTGTGGTCCCATCGTAAGTCTTCATGTTGGGGGTCTGAAATCTCTTTGGGATTTCAGCATCACAGATAGGTGGAGCAAATCTGGATAACTTGTGGCTCCCTTCCGGTATCTCAGGGATTGGACGGATCACTCCGGGTACGCTGGATATCATATCCTTAAGTTTCTGCAGTTCCTTAGCCATTGCTTGGCTGATACATGCATCCTGTATGGAACCACGGTTAGCATCTAAGGATATGGGATCATACGTGTTACCTCTTTGTTGCGTAAAAGTTGGCATTCCAGAAGAATGGCTGAGATAAGAAGTGTCTGCTACAGGAGTTGGTCCACTCGAAGCTTTCGTCTGCATGGGGATTATATCTCCATCATGGACCTCAGAGGATCGTTGATGTTGAACCCCAGAGGATCCTAGATCCTGGAAGAAGGCTCCTTGATTGTGGATAAAGGATCCCAGTGGTTGGGAGTTGAAGGATCCTTGAGGATATGATCCGAAGGATCCTGGTTGAAGGATCAATGGTCCTTGCTGAAAGGTCGAGGATCCCTGAGCTCGCTGACCCATAGACCCCGGTTGAAGGATGGATGATCCTTGCTGAAATACTGAAGATCCTTGAGCTATCTGACCCATGGACCCCGGTTGAAGGATGGATGATCCTTGCTGAAAAGTTGAGGATCCTTGAGCTGGGTGAGCCATGGACCTTAGTTGAAGGGTGGATGATCCTTGCGCATGTTGAGCCCCTGAGGATCCTTGATCCTGGAAGAAGGATCTTTGACTGGGGTTGAAAGATCCTAATGGTTGAGAGTTGAAGGATCCTTGAAGATATAGTCCTGAGGATCCTGATTAAAGGATGGATGATCCTTGCTGGAAAGTTGAGGATCCTTGAGCTACTTGACCCGTCGACCCCGGTTGAAGGATAGATGATCCTGGCTGAAACAGTGAGGATCCTTGGGTCTGTTGACCCATGGACCCCTGTTGAAGGATAGATGATCCGTGAGTAAACTGAGCCAAGGATCCTGGAGTGGTGAAATGCAGCATCCTAGGCATCAAGGGAGTATGATCCTCCGCTGGCCTCTTAGTCTTCTTGAGATCTTCTATCTCACGAAGGATCCTCTGGTTGGTCTTGGTTTGCTGCTCCATATATGCTTTGACCTGCGAAAACCTATTAGAAACATCATTGTTAGTACTAACTGTCGGGGTGGCAGCAGTGGTTCTGGAGCTCTGGAAGACTGGCAGCTGTGTCTTGCTTCCAGCAGCAGTAGGCCATGGTGCTCCCGTGATCAGCGGAGGCATCGGCGGCAAAGTCCTTGATGAGAGAGGAACCGTAGATGGCATGGTTGATGAAGCAGAGGTTGATTGAGAGGCCATAGATAGTGATTTGGGTATGAAGAGGTTGAAAATGATAGGAATAATGTGGATTATAGCACCAAGGGCCTCACGGTGGGCGCCAAATTGTTTTGGATAAAAATCGGCTATGGATAATGTATCCAAATCTGTTATGTGAGGTTTAGTGCTAGATTGATAACAATGAATATATGAACGAAATTGAGATGAACACAGTGATTTTTTGCGAGGAAAAACCCTTTAATCTTGATCAGATTAAAGGAAAAAAACCCCAGGTGATGACAACTCGTCGATCACCACTTTATTAATATCAAAAGAGGTTACAATGGGTGGAGTTGTTGATCAACGATTACAACATAGCTAAGTGGGTGTGAGATTACAGAGAACTTGTGAGCTGAACTTTGCAGTTGTAAACTAATGAGTGCGTACGTGTGTCTGTCTAATGTTGATCACAGCTCAATATATAAAGAAAAAGAAATTTCTAATTAACAACTAAGTTCTATTAATACGCTAGTCTTCCACTCTTCTCCATCGTGCTCTTTGACCACTTGCTTATACAAGTTCAGTAATGAAATAAGTAGTAGACTAAGTCTAGGAGCCGTTGCAGTTATTAAACATCAGTCTTCATATGACAATCGTCCATAGCAATGTTGACTAAGGATCTAGAATACAGACTCAGCTAGATAATTCTTCAGAAGGGTAATTGATCCAAGCAAGTCTTCAAGAATAACACATCCTTAGTATTCAGTTATTGGTGACTCAACAAGAAGTCCTATAAATTCTCCACTTCTCCCACTAGCTTAGTCTTCAGCCTTGACCACGTGCTGCAGGTGCCTTGTAGCGAAATATACGGTAAACTGAGTCATAAAGTCTTTATACCTGGCTAACACATCACCATTCAAATGCAATCATTAGTAAATAAATATTACCGAGGATCCTTGTGTTGGAATTACGTATGCCCGAGACACATATTTATATTAATGTGGCTAACTGTGTTTGATCCAAGTCGGGTCATACCCAATAACAAGCTAGACAACACCAAATGTATTCTTTCGATGATTTGATCATTTAAACGAATACCGAACACTACGCGTTTAGAAAATTGGTTTTCTAAACAAACACACTTGAGGATTTAAATAAATTATTTGGATAATTTGTTTATATAAATTAATTATTTAATTGGTTAAATAATTATATATATATGTATGTACATTTTATATAAGTGAGTTTTATAAAATGAATGGAGATGGAGATGTTTTAAATGTTAAAACAAAATAACAAAAAAAATAAAAAAAAAAAAAAAAAAAATCAAAACCGGCCACCCATGTGGGTGGAAGGTTTGGTCCCATTTAAAACTTTGTCCTTTTGTGTTGACCCCTTCTCCAATCACAAGACATGCAAAATGGTTCCTCTCTCCTTTTTCAATACATGCAAGTTAGTTATTATTTTGAAATTGGTTCAAGAAAACAACTAACTCTCCCTCACTCTCTCTTAATTCTCACGGCCACTTTGGCTTTTTGGGAGAGCTTGGTAAGCTAATTTTGGTGTTCAAGAATCCTAGCAAATAACTTGGTGTTGTTGCAAAAGGCTTGGGGTATCACTCTCTTGAGGTTTTCTTCTTTGGAGGCTTGCCTTTCATCCATCATCCCCTTCAACAACCTACATCTTCCTATAAGGTATAAGGAGGTACATTTACATTTTGTGAGCATATTGTTCTTGTAATATTGATCCTTGTTCATTGGGTTTTAATTTTAACATAATGGTATGTTCATAACAAGTTATAAAATCTAAGCTTCCGTTGCGTTTTCTTGTTAAAATGGTTAACTTGATTCTTTGATAAGCTTGTATAAAACCCATCAATGGCATCAAGAGCCGGTTACAAGGACTTATGCTCCTTACATGTTCATAGATTTCGGGTTTTTCATGGGTGAAAAAGGGGTCCGAAATTTTGGTGGATTTTACCCCTCATGGTTTTGTAAGATCTTGACATGCATGCAAAGATCTTAGGAAACCATTTAACATTTGGATGTTGAAAAATCAAAATTGCAAAAAATTTTGGGGGGGGGGGGGATGGGCCGTAGCCTCTTGGGGGGGGGGGGCCGATTCCTTTTGGTGATTTTGGGCATTGGTTGCTTAGGTTGCATGCTTAGAACATTTGGTATGTTTGATTGTGTCATAACCGAAACCGAGACCTTGGATGTGTTGATTGTTGTTTGTGTATGTTGATTATGTTTATTATTCAATATGGTTGTAATAATTCATAATCTTAGGCTTATGTAATTTATTTATTCATAAGTTGGTATGTAATAAATAGATTAGTTGCATTTTCTTTTTTTTAGAAAAATATGTATTAGGATACATTTTGTAAAAATTGAAGATGCAAGAATTGGTGGATTTGGGCCTTGGACCGAAATTTTGGGCTTGTTGGGCCTCACCGGCCCATCATGGGATTCAAGCCCATTAGGCCCATAAATTTCACTCTTGGGCCCAAGAAGACTTTTGGAAGTTTGGAGCCCATTAACAAGCCCAACAAGAACACAACAACTTTGAAAGGATACTTGAAGCATTTGGATGCAAGGTCAAGTGGGAGTCAACATTCCATCCTTGTGTCATGTTTTGTCCCTTAGGTGTGACTTATGACCTATACTTGTTTCGGCTAACAAGTATGGTCAAACTTAGCGGTTCTCGGTTATGACTATATTTTGCATATGTATGCTTGGTTGTTTGTTTTACTTTATGTAATGTGTGGTTGATAGATATTAGGATATCCAAACCGTCACATAGGAACGACAACAAGCATAAAACGGGTTCTAATATATATTTGGTAATATCGCGTCAATTAGTTAATAAAATGGGTTTATTAAAACTAAGCGATTACTCACATATAATAAAATTGGTTTTATTATAACTAGAACCTTGAAAATTGGTTTTCAAAATCGCCATATTACTAAATGCATGTTAGGATATGGCATAATGTTTTTCAAACTAGAATATTGGAAAACTTAAAAATCCCTTTTTCATAATTACCATGGAAGCAAGTCTAACACCATCCTTTTGTAAGACACTTAACGTATTAGGGAACTTTAAATGGGATAAAGGTCACCTAACCATTTTGAGCAAACTAATATACTTAGGGTAATATTAACATATTTGTGGGATAAAGGTCACCTAACCACTTGTATGTTAATCTTACATGTTTATACAAGTAGGACGACTTGAATTGGAAACCATGTGATAAAGGTCACCTAAGCATGGGGTCCAATGGTGTTGATGGGATAAACATGTCAACACGAAATAAGGATTTCGAATAGTCCCATACCTCTAGAAGTTGCAAAGGGTTGCAATTGTCAAGGTTGACTACCTTGTTAAATCAAATAACGGGATAAAGGTCACCTAACCGAAATTTGACTTATCGTTGGATTCTAGAATTTAATTATTATTTTAAAATTTGGAATAAAAGGGTATTAATAATTAAATTGTTTATAATACTAAATTAGAACTTTGTTAAATTTTGTAGATGGCCACTAACAATGCAAACACCTCTACCCATAACACCCGTAACCTATCCTTAAGAACCATCCTTGAAAAGGATCGTCTAAACCATAATAACTTTATGGATTGGTATCGCAACTTGAGAATAGTTCTCAAGCAAGAAGAGATATCATATGTCTTAGACGATCCCATTCCCGACGAGCCTAACGTGGAAGATGAGGAGGCTTATTTCGATTGGGTTAAGTACACCAAAGATTCGGTGCAAGCCTCTTGCCTCATGTTAGCAACTATGATTCCCGAAATCCAAAAGGATTTCGAGCATCATGGGGCATACGACATGATAACTCAATTGAAGGAAATGTTCCTTCAACAAGCTAGAGCGGAACGTTTCGAAACGGTTCGAGCGTTTCATGCATGTCGTATGGAGGAAACCCAAAGCGTCTCATCTTATGTCCTAAAGATGAAAAGCTACATTGAAAAGCTTAATAGGTTGAATTGTCCCGTGTCTAATGAGTTGGCTACGGATTTGATCCTCAACTCATTGACCAAAAGGTTTGAAACTTTTGTCATGAATTATAACATGAATGGATGGGACAAAAGCATTGGTGAGCTTCACGCAATGCTAAGAACGGCCGAAGCGGGAATGGGTAAAAAGGTTTTACCCGTTCTAACAATCAATGAAGGCAAAAAGGGACATAACTCCAACCCCAAAGCAAGTGTTGCTAAGGGCAAGGGCCACGTCCAAGGAAAGGGAAAGAGGA
The DNA here is from genome assembly GCF_021521415.1 of Bidens hawaiensis. Classification (NCBI taxonomy): domain Eukaryota; kingdom Viridiplantae; phylum Streptophyta; class Magnoliopsida; order Asterales; family Asteraceae; genus Bidens; species Bidens hawaiensis. The sequence continues at coordinate 856,039 of NW_027491896.1, read as the reverse complement.
AAGCCATCACGCCCATCAAACCGAAGGAAAAGAAGCAAAAGGTTGCGGCGCAAGATCCATGCTTTGAGTGTGGAGAGATAGGTCATTGGAAAAGGAATTGTCCGACCTATCTCAATGCATTAAAAGATAAGAGGGATGCGGGGCATACCTCAGGTATTATCTTTACTATATATGTTGAACTAAATGTTATTTCTTCAAATACATGGGTACTTGATACCGGATGTGGAACTCACATTTGCAATTTGTTGCAGGGGTTCAAAAGAAATAAACAACTCAACAAAGGGGACATTAGTCTCTTTATGGGCAATGGAGCGAGAGTTGAAGTCCAAGCTCAAGGAGACTACTTGTTAAAGCTTCCAAGTGGTTTGGAAGTAATTTTGAAAAATGTTTTGTATGCTCCTAAGTTAAGGAGAAACATTATTTCCGTGTCCCTTTTAAAACAATGTGGCTTTGATCTTAAGTTTATTGATTATGATATTCATGTTTTGATGAATGGCATATTTTATTTTAAAGCTATACCCATGAATGGTATATATGAAATAGATCAAAGTGGTATGTCACATAGTAGTTCAATGTATAATGTCAACACCAAGAAACTCAAGAAGGACTTGGGTGATTCCTATCTTTGGCATTGTCGCCTTGGACATATAAGCAAGAATCGCATGCAAACTCTTCGCAAGAGTGGTATTCTAGAAACCAATGAGTTTGATTCATTTGATGTATGTGAATCTTGTTTACAAGGCAAAATGACAAAGCAACCCTTTAATAAGACTTTTGAAAGGTCAAAAGAATTATTGGGTATCATACATTCGGATGTATGTGGTCCTTTTAGACCAATGACTAGGAATGGTGAAAGATACTTCATTACATTTATTGACGATTATAGTCGATATGGTTATGTGTACTTAATGAAACACAAAGATGAAGCTTTTGAAATGTTCAAAGACTTCAAAGCTGAAGTAGAAAGACAACTCAAAACCACAATCAAAGTACTTCGTAGTGATAGAGGAGGTGAATACCTAAGTAGTATTTTTCAAGATCATCTTAAGAGTTGTGGAATTATTTCACAACTTACTCCACCTGGAACACCACAACATAATGGTGTGTCTGAAAGGAGAAATCGTACCCTATTAGATATGGTTCGATCAATGATGGCTAGAAGCACTTTACCTCTATCATTTTGGGGCTATGCTTTACTTTCCGCTATTCGCATATTGAATATGGCTCCAACCAAGAAAGTGAAGAAGACACCTTTCGAAATATGGCATGGAAAGGCTCCATCGCTATCATTCTTAAAAGTTTGGGGTTGTGAAACTTATGTAAAGCAATACACCCCAAACAAATTAGAAGTCCGATCCACTAAGTGTATCTTTATTGGTTACCCTAAAGATGATATAGGATATTACTTTTACGATCCTAGTGAGCAAAATGTTATTATTGCTCGAAAGGGTAAGTTCTTGGAAACTAAGTTCCTTAAGGAAGGAACTAATAGTAGAACAGTGAAATTTGATGAGGATCAAGAATCACAAGATGATACACAATTGGTTGATACTAGCACTCAACAAGAGGTTGTTGAAAGTGATCAAGTGGTTGATCAAAACACACAAAACGTTCGCAGATCTGGTAGAGTTAGCAATCCACCCGAAAGATATGGATTTTTTGTAGAAGGTTGCTACGTGGTAGATTCGGATGAACCAACCACATACCATGATGCAATGTCCAAGAATGATTGTGACAAATGGCTCGAAGCCATGAACGTTGAGATGCAATCCATGTATGACAACCAAGTTTGGGAATTGGTTGAACCACCACTCAACTCCAAAGCTGTTGGAAGTAAGTGGGTTTTCAAAAGGAAAACTGATATGCATGGAAACTTGGATACTTATAAAGCAAGACTTGTAGCTAAGGGTTTCACTCAAACTCAAGGGGTTGATTATGATGAAACTTTTTCGCCTGTGGCAATGCTTAAGTCTATTAGGATATTATTTGCCATAGCTGCACATTATGATTATGAAATTTGGCAAATGGATGTCAAGACCGCTTTCCTAAATGGATATCTTGAGGAAGATGTCTATATGGTTCAGCCTGAGGGTTTTGTCGATCCGAAACATCCTAAAAAGGTATGCAAGTTAAAGAAATCAATCTATGGATTGAAACAAGCATCTAGAACTTGGAATCATCGTTTTGATGAAGAAATCAAAAATTTTGGATTCATCAAGAACGCTGATGAGGCTTGTGTGTATAAAAAGGCTAGTGGGAGTATAATTACCTTCTTAGTATTGTATGTCGATGACATTCTACTATTTGGAAATGACATTCCAACCATGGAAAGCGTTAAGGCTTGGCTTGGAAGTAGATTTTCCATCAAGGATCTTGGTGAAGCTGCCTATATTTTGGGAATAAAGATCTATAGGGATAGGTCAAGGCGCTTGATAGGTTTGAACCAAAGTACATACATTGATAAAATCTTGAAAAGGTTCAAGATGGAAAACTCCAAGAAAGGTTTTGTACCTATTCAAAGAGGGACCATATTGAGTTCAGCTCAATGTCCAAGCTCAAAGGGTGAGCAAAACATGATGAAACAAATCCCATATGCTTCTGCTATAGGATCCATCATGTATGCGATGATATGTACTAGACCGGATGTGTCATGCGCTTTGAGCATGACAAGCAGATACCAACAGAATCCAGGAGACAGTCATTGGATGGCTGTTAAGAGCATATTGAAATACCTTAGGAGAACTAAGGATATGTTTCTGATATATGGATCTGGTGAGGAGGAACTCGCTATAAAAGGTTACACGGATGCGAGCTTCCAAACTGATCGAGATGATTCTCGATCACAATCTGGGTATGTGTTCACTCTTAATGGAGGAGCTGTCTCTTGGAAGAGCTCAAAACAGGAAGTGGTAGCATTGTCCACTACAGAATCAGAATACATCGCCGCTTCATTGGCAGCTCAAGAAGCTGCATGGTTGAAGAAATTCATTACCGATCTAGGGGTGGTCTCTTCCATTCAAGACCCCCTAGAAATCTTTTGTGACAACGAGGGTGCGATTGCACAAATCAAGGAACCTCGTTCGCACCAAAAGACAAGGCACATAGAGCGGAGATTCAACTACATAAGGGATGAAGTTGAAAAGGGAAAGATATGTATTCGCAAAGTTGGAACTGATCAAAATCTTGCGGACCCATTCACGAAGCTCCTAGAAAGACCGAAACATGAACGTCATGCGAGTGGCTTAGGACTTCGATATTCTAGTAATTGGATTTGATCTATTTTGTATTAAAGTTTAAAAGACTTTTGTAATTTAACTCTTTTATATGATTATGGAATCTTGAGTTAAATTCTAATTTTGCATGTTTAATCCATGAATAAGTTATCTTATTCTAAAAGTCCGTAGTCGATCACATTTGTGGGAACAAATATGAAGCAAGACTATTATGAACTAGGATTGGTGGATATTCATAAGGAATGAATATGGAGCATAGGTTTGCTGCCAAAGTTCATAGATATTTGTGGGATACAAATATTGGACTGACCCGCTCTCAATATTACTACATGGAGTCGATTGACTTGATCATTAGTAATCTTGAGTAAAGGAGAATTTCATATTATCCTTAGACCTGAGATGTATATTGGGTCTTGATTTTCACCGAGTATTACACTTTGACTCTCCCCTTCGCTATTCGTAAAAGATGGTACATAAGGATGAGCTCGGGTGGAGTATAAAGTGATAGTGAGAGGCGTATACAGTCAAGACGGAATTTGTTCCTCTTATGTGTTGAGAGTTTAGATGTCTAAGGCCTGATAAAGTTGAATTGTAAAGAGAATGATCACCTATGTCTCTTAGATCCAACATGACATCTAGCAACAAAGGGATATAATGATAGATTCACCTAAATCATATCAAGTAAGGGACTTGAAGGGATGATGTTATTGAATGGCACTTCGTCAAACACATTAGGGGTGGTGAACTGTTGTTAGGCAGTATTCACCACTTGCATTAATTTTCTATGTATCTCGTGCAAGTGGGAGATTGTTGGAATTACGTATGCCCGAGACACATATTTATATTAATGTGGCTAACTGTGTTTGATCCAAGTCGGGTCATACCCAATAACAAGCTAGACAACACCAAATGTATTCTTTTGATGATTTGATCATTTAAACGAATACCGAACACTACGCGTTTAGAAAATTGGTTTTCTAAACAAACACACTTGAGGATTTAAATAAATTATTTGGATAATTTGTTTATATAAATTAATTATTTAATTGGTTAAATAATTATATATATATGTATGTACATTTTATATAAGTGAGTTTTATAAAATGAATGGAGATGGAGATGTTTTAAATGTTAAAACAAAATAACAAAAAAAATAAAAAAAAAAAAAAAAAAATCAAAACCGGCCACCCATGTGGGTGGAAGGTTTGGTCCCATTTAAAACTTTGTCCTTTTGTGTTGACCCCTTCTCCAATCACAAGACATGCAAAATGGTTCCTCTCTCCTTTTTCAATACATGCAAGTTAGTTATTATTTTGAAATTGGTTCAAGAAAACAACTAACTCTCCCTCACTCTCTCTTAATTCTCACGGCCACTTTGGCTTTTTGGGAGAGCTTGGTAAGCTAATTTTGGTGTTCAAGAATCCTAGCAAATAACTTGGTGTTGTTGCAAAAGGCTTGGGGTATCACTCTCTTGAGGTTTTCTTCTTTGGAGGCTTGCCTTTCATCCATCATCCCCTTCAACAACCTACATCTTCCTATAAGGTATAAGGAGGTACATTTACATTTTGTGAGCATATTGTTCTTGTAATATTGATCCTTGTTCATTGGGTTTTAATTTTAACATAATGGTATGTTCATAACAAGTTATAAAATCTAAGCTTCCGTTGCGTTTTCTTGTTAAAATGGTTAACTTGATTCTTTGATAAGCTTGTATAAAACCCATCACCTTGATCCTTCATAACAAAAAAAACATATCTTAAAGATAATCTATCCACAAGATAGTCAAGGATTATGGATCATCAGCATAAAATTCATGCCCTAACAAACATGTCATTTAATACTGCTCCCACCAGCTCATCAGGCCCAAAAAATCAAGGTCAGTCAAGTTCGATTGTTACTGATAAGATTGCTGAGATTCTTGCCAATCAAGAAAAATTTATGCAGAACAAGGGAAAGGGCATTGTGTTAGAAGATGCTCCGGTTGACGTGCAAGCTCTCCAACGTCGAGTTTTTGAGCTCGAACAAGATTCAGTTGTTAAAGATGTCCGTATTCAAGAGCTGGAAGCAGACAACTCTGATAAAGATATCAAGATTAAAGAACTATAGTCCAACATGGGGGAATTAACGGCTTTGTATCTTGACCTCCAACAAAAACTGTTTCAGAAGTTTGGAGATGAGTTTAAAGGCAGTGATGATGTGGGCTCTAACATGCCCAATGTTGATCAAGGTGGCAGCTCTACTACTCGCCCTGTAGAGAACATTGATGAGTCTGAGACACTGAAACAATATATGGACGCACCACCAATCTCCAAAGAAAAGTCCGATAGAATTCAGAAAAGGCTGCTGGTAATGAAGAACTCAAATCAAAATGTCCAATCATCAGATAATCCAGATAGATTCATTGTCACTTTCCCTAAAGGCTTCTCAGAAAAATATGGCGATCGTTTGGGAGTTGTATCATGGGGTTTCGATGCCGATAAGAACATGTGGTGGGTTAAAAGGAAGTCCGGGGCCACTGAGTATTATAAGAAGAAGAAAGATTTTGGATCTTGGACGAAGGTGGATCTTAGTGACCTGATAAACTCTCCATTCACCAACCCAACGAATGATAAACGTGGTAAAGACTTTTGGAACTTTCTGAGAAATCAAGTCGATAGAGGGTTCCCCAATATGAAGACTGCAGAGTCTTTTCTGAAGAAGGCAAAGGGGGTCCAGGATCCAAGGATAGGGAAAACCATGATCAATGTTATGTGGCCTGCTTCGGACAAGGCCACTCATATTCCAGTACCTAAAGTGGTTCCAGATGGCACTTTGGACAACATGAGATTTTGGATGTATGATAGTGTAACTGCCACAATTGTTATCAAGCTGGAGAAAAGAAAAGGTCAGTATAAATTTGTTGATCCAGGAGACTTACTAAAGTTGGGACAAAGGGACATCAAGACCCTCAGTGCATTCCAGATGATTGCTGATCCAATCTTTGAAACAGCTACTAAAGAGTTCACTAGTATGGTCGCTTCTATTATCAGATGCAACTTTTGGGCGGGCGCGTTGAAAGATGCATTCCAGATATTGACTATATGGAGCATGATTAAAGACCAAGCTACAAACCAAGGGGGCGATTGTTGGGCCTAGTTTTGTATGGTTTGTACTTAGTCTAATTATTCTTGGGTTAGCATGTATGTTGGGCTTGGGCTACGGGTATTATGTAAACCGAGATCCTCGGGATCTCGGCGGGCTTTGGTTAGCTATTGGGCTAGGTGTTTGGTTCCCTATATAAGTAACATGTATTGTATAGGGTTTAGTTGTTCGTTCATTTGTGTTTTGGCCGTGTATGAGTTACTAGACGTGCAAGTATTGTAAGTGCTTAAGCACCCGACGTATAATACATACGTGTGTTTTGATGCAATCTCCGTGTTACGTGTTTGTGTTTTCGTGTGTTCTTGAGTCACCAAGTATTGGATTTCCGCACCTATACTTGTCATTGATATCATAATTGTAGTGATCCAGATTCGGGACTTACATTAGGTTTCTAAAAATATTTTTATTATATTTTTATAACATACTGTTTTATCACAAGAATCAAAACAACACAGTAAGCACACAGTAGTCATTATCATGCGCAACAAAATTCTTTACTATTCCCGTTACATGGTTAATCCAATTAATGCAAGGCCAATTGGGCTAGATCCCAAAATCAAATTATTAACTTCCAGAAGTGGAATCAACTCAATTGGTCTTGTCGTTTGTGAGATACACTACTTACGAAACAGCCTACAAGAAAGCTTCCCGAATCAGACTTGCGCATCAGATTTGTAAATTAATAAAAACTATCTTCCACACGTCCAAAAATTACAAACTTAGACTCTTTAGAAACTAGACTCAACCTACTACATCATAAAATCAATAATCTCTTTAAAACACATCATTAACATCAAGTTACAGTTGTTTTAACATGAAATTATGATTCTGTCCAGCATCCGTTTTCATCAAAAACTCAACAAACTACTAATTTATGAACCAAATATCATGCATGCAACCCTAGCTCATCAATAATCAACATATTTAACATGTAGGGTTTATTATCATCATGTTTAATCACGCAAACGAATCAATGGAATGAATTAAGGGAGTGTTTAATTACCTAGTTAGTACTTTAACCCTTCAATCAAGCTTGTGATGTAGTGTATGTGTGTGTGTTGTTGTTGTTCGGCCAATCCAAGGGGAAAGGGCGGGGGGGGGGGGGGGCTTCCGATTGCAAGAGGGAGAGGGAGAAGGAGAGAGTTAGGGTTTTGTGTTATAAGTTTCTTTATATATTAATTAATTAATTACATGTTACAACTTGCACCCTCAACTTCTATTTTGTATAATTCTAGCATAAACTAGTCAATCACCTCCATAATAAGATGTTATACATAAAAGCACAAATTTACACATATAAACGTAACACATAATTATATCCAGCACTTGTTTATAATATTTATTGTTTGTTCACCAACGGGTTGAGTCGACTCGTGTGTGATTCGGTGAAACTCCGAAAGACTACTTGTGTAATGATTGTCATGTGTCATTTAAATCCTAATTAAATGCAATGAGAAATGCGTTAACTGGAATGACATAGTTCGTGTGATCTTGAATTTGAATTAACGGAGTTCGGATTAACGGAGTTAACCTGAAATTGACGAGTGTCACACTTTCAATATATCCCATGTATGGTGACTGGCCAGAAGTTGTGGACACACAAGGTAATGTCGGTGGTGACCAAAAGAAGCATTGCCGTCGTTTGGATGGAAAACACTAGTACCGCTGCCTCACTACCGGAAAAACTAGCTAGTTACCCATGTGAAACCGTCCTATTCTAAGCACAATGGTGACCAGCGGAAGCGGATCTGAAGATGAAGTTGGTCGTGGTGGCCGGTCGGTGTAGGGATTTTGTTGTGAAAAAAATTGTTGAGTGACTTTTTTTTGGGTAAAAACAAAAAGTATATTGATTTTTCTATATTATTTCCCCTTTATAATTAAAGTATATAAAAATTATTTGCTCAAAACCACATAAAAAATAAGCAAATGTGTACCCCCTTTTCTTTTTCATACATTATACATAAATAACTCTCATTTTATTTGAATGTATTTATCTTATCCATCAATTGAACTTGATACTCAACTTTATGGGTTATCTCAGTTGATTATGACAATGAAGATAAGAACTACGCTTTATTTGGTAGGTCGTCAATTTAAAACCAACTCAAAACTGCGCCGGGGGGGGGGGGTGTTTATCAGTATGCGGTACGCTAAATTATTTTGACTCTTGTGGCGGCGCAATTGTTGTCAAGTGGCATCAAAGAGGAGAGGATTCCTCCAAGAGCGCGAAGAGGATCCAGGAACCAGGGTTTATGCTCTCAGGGAGAAACTCTCTGTGGGTTCCAAACCAGGGTCAGCCGCAAGTCGACCTGCGATCACCCAGTCATACTAAAGATTATCGTCTTTTTAAAAAAAGTGAACTTAATGCTCGTTTTTTTCTAATACTTGCATGAATTTTAGTTTTCAACTATATCCACCCCTATTTATGTAATGTTTCTTATTACATTTGTATTAATATAAACTTCATTAACCACCAAAAGAAATCAACCGCTCAAAGAAACATAGCGTCTGCAGTGTGCGCGGAGGAGCCATTTCCAGCACAACTAATTACATTAAGAGAAACTTACACCAATTAACCCAACTACCTGAAAACAAATATGATCTATTCGTAACCCACAAAAAACTCGAAGATCTAATTTCATCAGTATCGTCCTCCATTTTAGTGTATTTAACGTGGATCTTCTTGTTTCTAGCTTCGACAAACTCCAATAAGCAATAATCATAATTCCTAGAATGATCTTCTTCTCTGTCTGACCTTTGTTAACCTTGTAATGAAGATTGAAGATATCTTCTACCGAAAAACAAATATATGGGATATCTTGCACCAGAAACTAATATGTTGCCAAACCACTGAAGCAAAAAGGCAACCGAAAAAAACGTGATTAACCAAGTCACAAGACACAATTAGGAGACTGAACCCCGATTACCCTCCTAGTTAGGGCTTCATACATAGGAAGGTTGTTCAGCACAACCTTCCACACAAGTATATTTCATTTTAGGGGAACCCATTTACTCCACAAAGACACTAAATGTTCTAAACGGGAGCTAACTTAAATCATCGTTTTTCTGATGGAGCTAACCGAGAAATCATCTGAGCTGTCCCCTAACCATTTCCAAGAGTCATCTCCCCCTCGCCATCTAATAGAGGAAATAATTTTGAACAATTTTTCCCAGTCGAACCTTTCAGCATTGGTTCCGGGTTACCTCCACCATTTCCATTTCCACCCATAGGAATTGTTTAACCACCAAATCCTCTCACTTATTTTGCAACTCTTATTATTTTTCAAAATGACCAAATTAGGAAAACTATCTTTCAATAGGGTGTTACTATACCAAAGATCCGACCAAAATCTTATGTTATTCCCATCTCGTACCTTTCCTTTAAAAGGGTACTCCAACATCACCACTCCCATCTCAAGTTAAGATATTTCTCCATCGCCTTCCAAGCACCTGAAATATTATTGTTGAACAGAACCACTTTGCTATCATCTCTAGTTAAGATATTTCGCCATCGCCTTCCAAGCACATGAAATATTATTGTTGAAGAGAACCACTTTGCTATCATCTCTAGACCAATGAATACATCAATAACTTTTTCCCAAAGCCCATTCTTATCTGATTTATATCTCCACGCCCATTTAGTTAAGAAAGCTTTGCTTAACACTTCAAGTTTGCACAAACCAAGACCTCCCAACCTTTTGGGTAGAGTCACTTTATCCCAAACGACCCAATGAATTTTCTCACTTCATTTAACCTCCCCATAAAATTTTCTTCATAATGCCTCCATGATCTCAATTACCTTAGTCGGGACCTTAAATAAAGAGAGAGAGAGAGAGAGAGAGAGAGTAAATCGGAAGGCTCTGTAAAACCGATTTGATGAAGATAATGTGACATTCGACATTTTCGAGTCTCGATTTGTATTCGTTTTGTAATCTTTAATCATGTAAACTGACCCGTTTTGTAAACCGAAACTTATGAAATAATCAAAATGATGGTTTTTATGTTACAATATTGTTTTACACTTGTTGGGTCTTGAAAACATCCTTTTCGATCTTTAAAACGCGTAAAAATCACTTAAAACGAACTTCGGGGACCATTCTGTCATTATTGAATGACATCACTAGCCACCACCCCAGGGATAGCACTATACGCCGCGTATAGCGACTTGGTGCAGACCTGCAGCTCGTGTGTTTGTTGTTTTGTGTTTTGTTTTTACCCTCTTTTCATGTATATACTTGATATTAACACCCATATTTGTCCACCATCCTTCCCCTATATATACACCACCATTTCCATCCATTATTCCATGCTACAACTCAAATTCTCTCTCAAACATCAAAGATTCAAGGTTATTTTCTTAAGTGTTCTTGAGTGTTTGACTTCCAAAAGTCAAACTGAGTTTAATCTTTCTTTCTAATTTGTTTATATAGTCTCACTAACACTTGTTTATGGTTGTACAACATATATATAATATACACCCCTTGTTACCTTTGGTAGTTGCTTCTCCAGCTCCGGACTGTGAGGTTTCGGACCTCGTAAGGCAAGGCTTCATGGAGAACTTCGTGTTCTTGATATATATATATATATATATATATATATATATATATATATATATATATATACACACACACACACACTTATATAACTTGTTTATACATACTAACCATGCTTAACTTCTGCTCTTTTTAGTTTATTTACAAGTTCCATGGTTATGGGTTTGAGGGTCTATGATTCGGTTTAACCGTAAATAGCTCTAAACCGTAAACCGAACTTTGCTTACTAGTTTTAGTTAAATACTTGTTTAAATATGTTTAATGTTAGATCTCAGTTTACAAAACCATTGTTATGAGTTCCATGGTTATGGGTTAGTAGATTCTAAACTTGGTCTTAACCCGAAACTAGATCCGAACCGTAAACCGAACTTTTGTTTAAAGACTTTATTGTTAACTTTTTGGTTGTTAAACTTAGGTATTTTGATTTGTACATTATTATACAAGTTCTTGGATATTTGGGCATGTGGAAACTCTTAGGGCACGGAAATTTGACACTGTGGATACATTATCTTGGCATATTTCTGGATCAGTTATCCTTAGAATGTGTTCCAGATTCTGTCATGATCAAGGATCCTCAGCAATTGGGATTACTAACGATTATTTCTCATGTGTAGGTTAATATTTGATAGGTATAACGGCTATAGGACGTGATCTACCTAACATTTCGCTACAAGGCACCTTCAGCACATGGTCAAATGGCTGTAACACGTTTAGTGGGAAAAGATGGCGGATTTATAGGACTTCTTGTTGAGTCACAAATAACTGAGTACTAAGGATATGTTATTCTTGAAGAAGTTTCTGGATCAATTATCCTTCTGAAGAGTTCCAGAGCTATGTTTAACTATTGTATGACCAAGTCTGCCTAAACTTTCGCTACAAGACTCCTTTATGCACGTGGTCAAAGTTATGGGAGCAGCTAGTGGAGTAGTTCCTTAAAAATAAGGATTAGTTGTTAATTGTATTTTCTATATAAACATCGAGATATGATCGATTATTTATCATCACTGTATTCACACACACTCAGAGCATAACCAAATACTCTCTGTACACATTAGCAATTCTTGTAACATCGATCTAATCTCCACACCCTTTGTAACCCATTTTTTGATATTAATAAACTGGTGATCGACGAGTTGTCATCACCCGGGGTTTTTTCTTTTGATCTAAACAAGATCAAAAGGTTTTTCCTCGCAAAAAATCTTGGTGTTCTTCATTATTTCGTTCACATAATCACTGTTACCATTTTAACACTAAACCTCACATAACAAATTTGGATACATTATCCTTAGCAGATTTTTGTCCAAAACAATTTGGCGCCCACCGTGGGGCAATTGGTGCTATAATCCATATTACTCCTATCAATTTTCAATTTTTTCATACCCATATCACTTCCATTGGCCTCTCAACCAACCTCTGCTTCATCAACTACGCCGGCGACGGTTCCTCTCTCATCAAGGACCTTACCACCAATGCCTCCGCCAATCACAGGAGCACAATGGACCGCTGCTGCTGGAAGCAAGACGCAACTACCAATCTTCCAGAGCTCAAAAATCGTTGTTTCTACGCCGGTGGTTAATACTAACAGCGATGTTTCATCTATGTTTTCGCAGGTTAAAGCATACATGGAGTAGTAGAACAAAACCAACCAGAGGATCCTTCGCGAGATAGAAGATCTCAAGAAGAACAAGAGGCCACCAGAGGATCTCACCTCCTGATGCCCAGGATGTTGGATTTTACCAGTCCAGAGTCCATGGCTCAGTTCTCACAAGGATCATCAATCCTTCAACAAGGGTCCATGGGTCAACAGGCTCAATGATCCTCGCTGTTTCAGCCAGGATCATCTATTCTTCAACAAGGGTCCATGGGTCAGCACACTCAAGGATCCTCATACTTCCAGCAAGGATCATCTATCCTTCAACCGGGATCCATGGGTCAACTAGCTCAAGGATCCACAACTTTCCCATAAGGATCATCTATCCTTCAACCCGGATCCATGGGTCAACTAGCTCAAGGATCCTCAACTTTCCCACAAGGATCATCCATCCTTCAACCTGGATCCTTTGGACTATATCACCAAGGATCCTATAATTCCCAACCTCAAGGATCCTTCTTTCAGAATCAAGGATCCTCAGGAGTCCAACATCAACGATCCTCTGAAGTCCATGAAGGAGATATAATCCCCATGCAGACCATCGCCTCTGGAGGACCAACTTCTATCGCAGATTCTTCTTATCCCAACTACTCATCCGGGATACCGACCTTCACATAGAAAAGAGGTAACTTGTATGATCCTATATCCTTAGATACTAACCGTGGTTCCATGCAGGATACAGGTATCAACCAGGCTATGGCCAAAGAGCTACAGAAGCCCAAGGATATGATATCTAGTGTTCCCGGGGTGATACGACCGATCCCTAAGATACCTGAGGGAAGCCACAAGTTATCAAGATTTTCTCCACCTATCTGTGATGCTTAGATTCCGAAGCGGTTCCAAACCCCCAACATGAAGACTTGTGATGGGACCACGGATCCTAAGGAGCACGTTTCACAATATAGGGAAAGAATGGAAATCAACCCCATCCCTGAGAGACGCAAAGAAGCTTGCTTATGCAAAGTATTCGGATCCACACTCACAGGATCTGGATTAAAATGGCTGCTAAGTCTTCCTCCCTTTTCTGTTACTTCTTTTTTACATTTAGTTAACTTGTTCAACAGCCAATTTTCCTGTAGTAGGAAATTCGAGAAGTTGACTAGTGATTTATACCGAGTTATCCAACCTAGTGATGAATCCCTTAGGGATTTTGTTACAAGGTTCGGTAGGGAAGCTCTAAAAATCCCTAATCTTGACATGGCTACTGCTGTTGAGGCCTTCAAGATGGGAGTTCAGAGGAGCTCCCCCTTTTATGATGATCTTGTGATGACTCCTTGTAGGTCTCTAGATGAAGTAAGGAACAGGGCACTAAGATTTATACGGCTGGAAGATGACAAGAGGATCCAGGATCGTCTAGGGAATCAAACAAAACAAGAATTTCCTGACAAGGATAAAGGATCCTCCTGCATGAACAACAACACGAAGCCATATAACAAGTTCAACAACCAGAACGTACGAGATGTTGAAGAAGGAGAGGATGATGAAGATTATCCATGCATCTCCTAGTACTATTTCTTCGTAGACACCCATGGCTTGATTTGCTCCATGAAGGATCTAGGAGAGAAAGCAAGGTGGCCCCGAAAGAACGAAGAGTCGACCGCCTTCAAAGATAAGTCTAAGTGGTGTGCCTTTCACGAAGACTTTGGCCACACAAAAGACGAATGCATCGGCTTGAGGAGGGAAATTGGATACCTCCTGAGCAAGGGTCACTTTAAAGAACTCTTGGGAAGGAAAAAATCCAGGATCCTAAAGATCTTCCACAAAAAGCAACGCCGCCACCGCCAGACGCTCATGTGATAAACTTTGTCTCCAGAGAATACGAAATGTTTCAAGATTCGTGTGTCATAGAAGAAAAGCCCGTAAAAGAATTCGAGTTGGACGATGAAAGAATACCGCTTATCCCATTACTCGAGTGACTGGTCGGAGATTCTTCTTCGGCTCAAAGATCCAGGATCATCAGAAGGATGAGCTGGATGTCCGAATGGTGAATTTCATCTCTGGAGGTTCAGACATTTGTGGAACCTCCTTCTCTGCAGCAAAGAGACTTGCCAAAGAAGTCAAGATGGATAACGGAGACCAACCGATAGTATCCACTACCTTAACAACAGACAAAAGGATCTTCTTCGACGAGGAAGACAAACTAAACATCCAGGACCTCATCATGATGGTTTGATCATTACTTTATTTATCACTAACCATTATGTACGCAGGATCCTAGTAGACGGAGGGAGCTCAGTCAACATTATCCAGCATGATGTCCTCAAAAATATGAACGTACCGGACTCAGAGATCATTCCTATAACATTAGTGCTAGTCGGTTTCAGTGGTGAAACCAAGAATACATTGGGGGACATCAACCTCCCAATTTATATCGAAGGGTTAAATTCATACCAAAAATTTTATGTTATGGATAACCTTTCTTGTTGCAATGTTATTTTAGGTAGGCCCGGGCTACATGGAATGAAGGCGGTAGCCTCAACATATCATCAATGCATCAAACTGCCTACCCCTTGGGAAGTCGTGAAAATAGTTGGTGACCAAGCGGAGGCCAAGAACTATTATTCTTCATCAATGAAGCCAACAGCCAAACAAACTATAGCATAGCAACTACAGCAGCATCCTAGGGATGTGCTGGAAGCTCGGGATAAAGACCTTAAAGAAGTATCATTGGACCCTGAGGATCCAGAAGTAAAGGTGTTCCTAGGATCCAGTATCCCCAGCGAAATCGAGGAGGATTTAGTAACCTTCTTGGGACAAAGAAAATCTACCTTCGCCTTCAAGCACTCAGGCATGACAGGTATTTCAAAAGAGGTAATCACTCACAAACTAGGCCTTGATTTATCTGTTAAACCCGTCCATTATAAGCGAAGAAAATTCGCTCCTGAGAGGAACAAGATCATACAAGAAGAGGTTGAGAAACTTCTTAAGGCCGGTATGATCAGAGAGGGTCAGTATCCTCGATGGTTGGCTAATGTGGTTGTAGTTTCAAAAAAGAATGGAAAGTGGAGGGTATGCGTTGATTTTACAGATTTAATCAAGAGATTTTCTTTATAGCATATCGTTAATATCTATCTAATCACTTATCATTTTTGATTTTTTACTTATTTAAGGATAACATATTGTTAACATTTGTATTTTCCAAGTTTTAAGTAACAATACATGATATTAATGAGATATTCAATGATCAAAAGGTAGGCCACCTCTCCATTACATTTAAGGTACTAAACTATTTCCCTTGGCCTAGCCCACGATTGGATATGACCCCCGATGGTCATATCCTGAAAGGATTAAAGGTTTTCACCTTTCTTACGAACTAGAGTTTCTACACTCTCGCCTGTAGCGCATGCTATCCAACGTGTAGTCCGGGGCAGCGGGACCAGTACACGCTTAGTGGCTGACAATTTCGTTGTTTTTGGCTATATGGAGGATCCTACGATTTATGGTAGACGTACCATACCACCGGTTTATAACATTTTCATGTTATCTTACGTTTGGGCTAAATCCCGGTTTGGCGAGTCCCCAGTTAAAATCCGTATATTGGGTCAGTCCCCAGTTTGAGCTTGTCCCCAGTATTTGGGCTTGCCCTGTTTTGGGCTTGTCCCCAGTTCGGGCTTGTCCCTAGTTCGGGCTTATCCCAAGTTCACGGGCTTGTCCCCAGTTCACGGGCTTGTCCCCAGTTGCACAGGCTTGTCCCCAGTTTATTATTTGGGCTTGTCCCCAGCTTAACGGGTTTAACCCTAATTAATACTATAAGTTCTTAGCAACAGATGTTCTAAGTCCGATAACAAGAATCAAGACTTATGGATTTAAGATCCTTAGCTTATTTCTACAAGGATCGCCAAAGGTTCTATAACTATGGTAACTTAGGTTTACTTAGACCTTATGGTATGATTTCTATTTGCCCATTTACATTTGTTTAACTAAGATCCTTATAAATATTTCTGGTTTGAAGATTTCAAATCTTTGAATTTTTTCTAATGATATTCTATCCTAAAATTTTTTCTTTTAATTACTTTTCTTAAGGATATTCTATCCTAAAATGTTTGCTCAAGATTGTTTCTTAAACTTTCAATAAAACCAAGATTATATCAAATGAGCTTTCAAAAGAATAAATAACAGGCAAATAGTCAAAATTTTAGATTATTATTAAACATAAGCCACTTGGACTTATCCAAAATCCTTAACCCGGATTTCACCATTCAAAAGATGGACCATCCACCCGGATTAAGTAAGTAGTACTAATTGTTCATAAGTGCAGGAAAATAAAGAACAGAGGCAACAAAGGTTTCATCCCCACAAACAGAGTATCCATCCACCTTTGCTACCCCTGCAAATTGTCTTAAAGATCATGGATCCTTTACCCTAGTTACTACTGTCTATTACAAACCATAGTCATTGTTCATAAAAACATTATAAAACAAAATAAAGAAAACGGGCTCGGGCCTTGTCTTCTGTATCCTTCATCGCCCATTTACGCGGCTGCTTCACTCTCCGCGGTCGCCTCTTTTTCTTCTTCGGCCTCCTCTGCATCCTTCATCCCACTCACACCTGCTCCGCTCGCATCACCCATTTCGCCTTCTTCTTCATCCTCACCTCCACCCAAGTCAGACAAGGCTTGCTTCCACTGCTTGATGTACCATGAAGATTTGTCAACGGATGGGTCGTTAGCCTCAGTCACCAGCTTGATCCTAGCTTGGAGAACCTATTTAGCTGCCCAAATCTTTGCCTCGTTAGTAGCCCGGTTGATCTCATCTT
Source organism: Bidens hawaiensis (assembly GCF_021521415.1). NCBI lineage: Eukaryota > Viridiplantae > Streptophyta > Magnoliopsida > Asterales > Asteraceae > Bidens > Bidens hawaiensis. Next base: position 838,706 of record NW_027491896.1, on the reverse strand, counting down.
GCATTTGGGCCGCAAGTGTGGATGCATGATCCTCCGCCTGTTTCTTCTCCATGGTCATTTTGGAGATAGCCTTATTTTTAGCAGCAACAATAGACCTCATCCCAGCAAGGGTCTCCTCAAATTCTCCAACTATCCTCTCGTGGTGGCTTTGAGCAGAGTTCACGACCTGTATAAGAAAATAAGACTAGATCAAAAGAATCCTTAATCTATCGACGAAGGTAAAAAGAATAAAGGATCCTTACAGCGGTCAGCATCTCGAGCAACTGTTTCTCGGTGTCAAAGGGGTTCTCTGGATCAAAGCTCTTCTTCCTCTTAGCTCCTGACTTGGCTCGGGTTGTGACTGGACGAGGTTCAGATATCGGAGTGGACTTGGAGGTTTCCTTCTTTGCAAACATACAGTCGATATCTTTGAGTGAGAACTTGGATGCGGATTTCCCTGACTTTTGAGCACCTGTAAACAAGGATCCACAGATAAGTTTGCAATTATATTTTTATAATTATTGAAATTAGTTGTAAAGATACTTACTTGACATGTTTGATTCTGAATATGAATCCTGAAAAGCTTCAATAAACCTAGCTTGAAATGTTCTGATTGTAGGATCCAGTGCCAAGTATTTCTTAATTCTCTCTTCGACTCTAGGAAGATCAGACAGCAAACCAAAGTTTTCAACTACACAAGCAATGAAAAGTATTAATAAAAGAATCGAATATCCTACCTTGGTTACCTAAGGATCCTAGATCTTACCATTTCGGATCCACTTTTTGGGAAGGTCGGGTCCACCCAGAATGGAATCCCTTTTTACAAAGAAAAATTGATTCTTCTAGAGTGTGTCATTCTAGGTAACCTTGGAGATGGGAATAACTTGACGAGGTTTCGATTTGAAAAAAAAACGTTTGGAACCGTGGGTAACTAGGTTTCATAGATATGCTAACTCCGCTAAGCCGAACTCGACACCCTCCTCCATAACATCGGCATGGTTTGGACGTAACTGATTCCCGTCAAGGTGAAGAATCTTTGGGTGAAATCAGGAAAGGGATACTTGAAGCCTATAAGGAATGGTTGGGCTGGGAAACAGATCCAGTTCATTGATACGCAATCGCTGCGGGCTGTGGAATCGAAGGGTCGAAAAGCGGTGTTGGCCGGGAAAAAGAGAACGGATATTATCAATCTCAATATCCGTAAACTTACAGATCTCGGAAGACGGGACTTGGAGGATGCCTTGTGAGTAGAGTTCATCGGGGTCGGTATGCTCAGAAGAGGAAGAGGATACAGAAATAGAATACATGATCGAAAGAAAATGTAAAGAAGAGAAAGAAGGATACCTGAATGACGGCTGGATGTGTGGTTATAAGAGGGTTATGATCATCGCATATATAGGCGGCGTATAATTATGGTTTATTGATAATAAATCCCTAACACACGTCTAATCATCTTCTTTTTTGCAGGGATTTGAAATTCAAAATGACAGCTGTGTTACACAATCACCCGCCATTTTGGGGGCAATTTTTAGGGCATGAATTTTATGCTGAGGATCCATTATCCTTGACTATATTGTGGATAGATTATCCTTAAGATACGTTTTTTGTTATGAAGGACCAAGGATCCTCGGTATTATTTATTTACTAATGATTGCATTTGAATGGTGATGTGTTAGCCAGGTATAACGACTTTATGACTCGGTTTACCGTATATTTCGCTACAAGGCACCTGCAGCACATGGTCAAGGCTAGAGACTAAGCTAGTGGGAGAAGTGGCGAATTTAGAGGACTTCTTGTTAAGTCACCAATAACTGAGTACTAAGGATGTGTTATTCTTGAAGACTTGCTTGGATCAATTATCCTTCTGAAGAATTATCTAGCTAAGTCTGTATTCTAGATCCTTAGTCAACATTGCTATTGATTGATGATTGTCATATGAAGACTGATGTTTAATAACTGCAACGGCTCCTAGACTTAGTCTGCCACTTATTTCGTTATTGAACTTCTATAAGCACGTGGTCAAAAAGCACGATGGAGAAGAGTGGAAGACTAGCGGATTAATAGGACTTAGTTGTTAATTAGTTAAGTTCTTTTTCTTTATATATTGAGTTGTTATCAACATTAGACAGACACGCGTACGCACTCATTAGTTTACAACTGCAAAGTTCAGCTCACAAGTTCTCTATAATCTCACACACACTTAGCTTTGTTGTAATCGTTGATCAACAACTCCACCCATTGTAACCTCTTTTGATATTAATAAAGTGGTGATCGACGAGTTGTCATCACCCGAGGTTTTTTTCCTTTAATCTGATCAAGATTAAAGGGTTTTTTCCTTGCAACAAATCACTGTGTTCATCTCAATTTCGTTCATATATTCATTGTTATCAATCTAGCACTAAACCTCACATAACAGATTTGGATACATTATCCTTAGCCGATTTTTATCCAAAACAATGTTGGCCTCATCAGTGTGTGGAATATCTGATTCAAAATCAAAATTATGAGCAAAGTCATCAAAAGCCCGATCTTGAATCAGTTGCTCGGTAATGGGTGCACTTGGTTCATCTTTGGTTTCTGGAGCATGTGTCTTGGGTTGTTGATGTAACACCGTTGGCAAACACAACATCGTCCCACTCTTAGGAAAATCCTACATCGGCCGTGGACAAGATAGATCCTTTGTTCATAAGTAAATGTCCTGCCTCTTCAATCACCAACGCGTTTTGGGCTTAGTTGGCTGTGGAGCACATGAAAACTCCACGGTTAAGCGTGCTTAGGTGGAAGTAGTACTAGGATGTGTGACCTCCTAGGAAGTCTCCATCTGGGCAACCAAAAACAAATCCGTGAGCTCTTCGTGGGCAGAGCGGACAATATTGGTGGTGCGAGGGGCCGAATGTTACAACTGGTATCAGAGCCACTCTTGTGTCGTTTGGGATGTTGGGACACGTCTCATCAAGGATGATGAGTCCAAAGGGGGATTGTCTGTAACACCCTTGGCAAACACAACATCATCCCACTCTTAGGCAAATCCCACATCGGCCTTGGACAAGAGAGATCCTTGGTTTATAAGTAAATGTCCTGCCTTTTCAATCACCAACGCGTTTTGGGCTTAGTTGGCTGTGGAGCACATGAAAACTCCACGGTTAAGTGTGCTTAAGTGGAAGTAGTACTAGGAAGGGTGACCTCCTGGGAAGTCTCCATCTAAGCAACCAAAAACAAATCTGTGAGCTTGTCGTGGGCAGAGCGAACAATATTGGTGGTGCGAGGGGTCGGATGTTACAGTTGAGATTCTTTTATTGGACTATTGGTTGTATCTGTGGTTGGTGTTGTGGTTGTTTCAGGTTCACTGACCAGCACGCCATGCCTCGGGTCTTTCTTTCTTCTTTTGCGTGGACCGAGGTCGGCGGCTGGATCTTCAATCATATCTTCTTCAATGGTTTCAGCAGCTGTCTAGGAGGCTTCTAAGCAGTTGACAGAAGTTGTTCTTTAACTCTTTCAAAATCTTCTAACTGTTGGGCACTCAGAGCCGTCTCCAAATTACGATGTTCTATTTCTTCAATTTCATCGTCAGAAATTTCAAAGGTCGCAGCACGTGGTTGAACTGGTGCCACATGCTCATCAGCAACCTGAGCTATAATAGGTTCAATCTCTGTTTAAGCAAATCGTCTGAATTTTACTAGAGCATTGAGGCCCTTATACACAATCTTGGATCCTTTTCTCGACTGTTTCATTAACCCAAAGGTATTGGGTCCCCTTGACTTCATATCCAATGTATCAACAGACTTGACGAGATCGGTGTAGTGAGAATCAAATATCATCTGCAAGAATCTTGGATACATAAGGAACATTTCTTTCTTCTTCTCTTTCAGATTGCTCATCATTTCATTGAAAACAAACTTGGAATAATTGTAATTTCAATCCATGATCAGAGTAGTGACAGCAGACATCTGGATATGACTTATCTCATCAGATCCACCTTTCCTACCCGACACGCAAGTGAAAATCGTGTGAATCAAGAATCTCCAGTACGGGTGAAATAGCTTCTTGATTGCAGGAGGATAGGTGCCCTCGTAACCCATTCTGGTGAGGATATCAGTAACATCAGCAGTGGAATACTCAATCGGGCAATCAGGTTGATCACCAAACAGCAACACCTCTCTGATGATAGCCTCGGTGATACAAACTGGCTTCTTTTGAACTTTAGAGTCTATAGACACGACTCCATCTTGCCCTCGTAGGTTGATTGAGGCATTGTTCCAAAACTCCGTGATCATCTTCTTGCATATAACAGGATTTTCTCATAGTGCGTGAGAAATCCTGCACGTGTTGAGACCGACAATCATAGACTTGAATTCTTTGTGGGGCAATGGTGGATCATATAGATGTCCAGCTATATTGTGCGTATCAACAAACTTTAATGGAGTCTGATCAGCCATTACTGCACCAAACGAATCAAGTTAGGAAAAATAAAATCATTAGTTGATTTGGGCTTTAAGTTTTAAGAATTAGCCCAAAGAAAATCAACATATAGCCCAAAAAAATAATAACAGTATTGGTCAGGCCCAATCAGTGAGTTTTAGGCCCATTAGGAGAGATCTTGGTCAACGGGATGAGTTCTCGGTCAACAGTCAATGTAAGTCAACCGAGAAGAGGAGTTCTCGGTCAATATTTAACTGAGAACAGGAGTTCTCGGTCAAGTCTAGGTGATCTCGGTCAACGAAAGTCAACCAAGAACACCTTGACAGCTGTTGACAGAAAACCCTTTGGTTTCCTTCTTAGAAATTGTGCAGTCTTCTTCAACCCACCGAGATCCCATTAAACCTCTATTAAACCTCCATTAAAACCTGCAACAAAAACACTAATCACCGACATAATACTCTAAACAACCAATTTAGTTTCTTAGTCGTTTATACTAAAGATCTACGACCCTTTACAGTCCTCAAAATCTAGTCACACAATTATCAATGCCTTCAAAAAAACCCACCGAAACACCAAGTATCTTGAGCCTTTTTGCTCATTTACCTGTGAGATAATCAATTAGTATCAACGAGCGAACTAGATCAATCAAAGTATGCAAGAATGCTTTCGGTTTAACAGAGAGAATTGAGAGATGAAAGGTTTTGTTAGTTTAAAAAGATGATAATGGATTAGGGGTAATATTTATACCCTAACCATCAAGGGCCGAAAACCCTTAATGGGCTCAAACAATCCGTCCAAACATAATAAGACCCAAACAGACAAACGGCCCAAAAACTTTCAAAACCAATATGAAACTAAGCTCAGTTTAAACAAACTATTTGAGGAGAGTAGATTCGAGATAAAACAAACAAAACAAATAAAATAAAATAAAATGCCGTACCAAATGAATTAAATAACAGGAATATACATATTAACGAACAAAAGAACTCCCTTCAATTTTATAAGATCGGGATCAAATTTCAGTTTCTGTAAAAACGCCGCCCTTATATGAAAAAATCCGAACATGGAATCATATCATTTAAGAGGCTGCCACTAGGATTCATGTTCAGCGTTATTATGACATAGAGAAGCAGGTTTAACAAACTTAGCATGATTTTCATTGTATCAGTGATATGAGTTAGGTTCAGTTCGGCATAAAGCTTAGATGGACATCACTCATGGACCTGTGACGCCTCCTATCTCTTCTCAAAGCGTGTTTGGCTTTCCCCAAATCACCCTAATTTGACTACAACCCCATAGTTCTTGATCAAAAGATTTTTTTTTTTTTTTTTTTTTGATAATTAAACTGAATTTTTAAGCTTTAAGGTTGAACGTTGGACTTACAAGTCATCCGAACTTACAGGCCTTTCATTCAAGACATGACATGACTTACTTTTATGCTCCCTTCTCTGTAGTTCTAATTTGACCCTTTAAGCTTTTGAAATACGAAGATTTTATTTTTGCTTCACAATAATCCATTTTTTTATTTTTTATTACATATTTTTCTCTCCTTTTTTTTTACTTCAGCAAAAACTTAGAAACATAATATTTTTGGTGATCAAGACACTAACGGGCTCGTGTATGACTGGGTAATTGCTTTTCTGCCTATCCTTCGGAGTGATGTATATGAAGACATGCACATTTCTTCAAAATGACTCTCCACAGTAAGTTTAGCTTATATCACTTCAACTTTTACGCATCATGGAAAGCTACCATACAAATCAATAACTGTTCTAGAGCCTTTTAAGCTTAATAACTTCACCCGTTGGCACACAGAAACAATTGATCTATCATTTTCCAAAGGTTAGATAAATTTTCATTTGAAAATACTTTGAAGCTTCAAAAAACTGTTAACTGAATAATCATATCACTTCCCAAAAGACGGTTTACAGAAGACACATGTTAAGAACTCAATCACCCCGGTCACTCTTCAATTTTCAGGTAAATGGCTATCCCGTATGACCACTAGGGGTTAACAGGACCAAACACATATGAGAATACGTGTCGCTCCAACTTGGAATTACCGACATAATTTTAAGTGGAAGAATTCAAAACACGAAAACATATCACAATCGCCCCAGATGCTTTCAGTCTTTATATAAATGGCTATCCTGTGAATCTACGAGTAGATCACCGGACCAACCATATACAAGTATATGTTCTTCAAACTTGAGCAACCGACATAATTTTAAGAAAAAATGTGTAAAAACATATTTAAAATCTTTAATTTTATAAGAGCACACGCACACTCTTTTTGATTTTTTTTTCTCCCCATAAATTTGTGCAAAAATTTTGACAGAAACGAAAATTTTTATGTACAAATTTAACCTCAAAAAGACTCAATCGTCGAAATGTAGCATTTAAAAATAATATATAAGAGGTGTGATAGTCAGCCAACTGATGTACTATCATTTCTCATGTACGTTCAAGTCATTTTCTCATTTTTGAGAAACAAAATACACTATACTTGTAAAACTATACGTGAATATATTTTTGACTTTTTGATTTTTATAATAAAAACAATGCATGCACACTATTTTTGACTTTTTGATTGATTAGTCTTTCATACCAAAGTGATACGGTTACCTTTTATCTTCAAGACATCATTTGCCTATTTGTGAGAATCTCCCCTTAGGAATGAGCTTGTTTTGAGATTCTGCATCCTTGCGAGTTGAATGTCTGGAACAAACCTTTTAATATGCAATGTATTCCCTGATTTGTTCCTACACACTTAGAGAGCAGATTAAAAACGTTCTATCACCCTAAAATTCCATCCAGGCAACAAATAATCCATTTTAAGGTTTAAAGATTAAAAAAACAATGGATATTTGCCCTGACATGTGCCTGGAACAACCCATTTAATAAACAATGAATTTGTGGTTGTTCCTACACGCATAGCGGGATCAGTTGGACATAGTAACCCAAGTCATAAATGTCTTGGGGTTCCCTTGAGCATCAACATATGTGACCTCTTGCCAACTCATATCTTTCCCATCTTTAACGGAATCATTTGACATTACAGATTCTGTTTGCTGAGTTTTAAGTTTCCAAGTCTGTCTTGGTTTAGTGTAATTAAAAAGAACAGACTTTGGAGTGGAGCAACTCGAATTCGAATTCTTAGAACTCTCAACACTCTTTGACTTCTGAAAATTTATTTTTCTTTTAACAGTTTCTAAATCATTTGAGTGCAAACTTGTCATACTAACTTTGAATCCTTGAGTATTTGTGACCCGTTGTACAGATACTCGTGGTTTTGTAAAATAAGCATTTTGTTTAACCACTGGATTCGGTTGAAACCTGTTACCTTTCTCTTGAGAAGCTTGTCTACTAACAACACGGTAGTTACACTCCTTTGCCAAATGCCCGCCGTTCCCATAGACGAAACACGCCTTCATCCTTCTTTTAATGTCAACGGAAGCACCTGCCTCATGTTGGAATTCCTTCTTATGAAAGGTTTTTCCATTCTTCTTGCCCCTTGGTGCAGCCTTCTGATTTTGCTTGTAATAGGGAACATATAGACGATGAACACTTTCTGGCTATATGTCCTGGCATGCCACAATGGTAACATGTTTGCTTCTTAACATAAGTAGCACCCAATGATTTATCAACACATGAAGATCCGGAGGATCTATGAGAACAAGACTGTCCTTGTTGTGCTGATTTCTTATGTGTCTTCCCTTTATTGCCACAACTTTGTGTATTATTATTAGTACAATTTTGTGTTGTGGGGTCATCTGAGTTTGATGAAATGCTAGAATAAGATTCATTTTCACTAGTCTGAACCCCTTTACTATCAGAAGCAACATCATTCACTATATCTGCATATGAAGTAGAAGCATCAAAATTGTTCACACATTTAATAACAGACTTGATTTCCTCTAGGGATCCTGATCCAACAATTTCATATTGAACTTGTTTACCATACTTCATGTCTTTTATCTTTTCTTCCTGCTCTTTGGTAAGAGGAAGACTAGTATAGTTGTCATTATATGGTGGGGGTACCTGACTATATCCTATACCCTCACCCTCATTCTCTTTCCACCATAATTGATTTTCAATCATTGAATTGACTACTTTACTGAAACCCTCAAATTATTTGAAGTCTAGTTCAGCCCTTTGAAATTTACTAGTTAGATTCAAAATTTCTAACTTGGAGGCTTCCTGTTTAGCAGTCAATTCAACGATTTCCTGTTTGGCATCAAGATGATGACAAGACTTTACACTAAAATCAGACTTAATCTTAGAAATGTCCTTCTTCTAAGCTTCTATTTTATCTAGAAAACCTTTTACATTTTTCTTAAGTTTGAAATTTTCGGATTTTATTCTCTCCATATCACTAATTTGGTTATCGTTATGAAGCTTAAACATTTCTATTTTTTCAACACAATTTAAAGAACATGGTTGAAAACTTACCTCAGATGAATTTGGAGAAGTGAACGCCATATACGCAAATTGAAGCTCCTTGACCTTCTTTTCAGTAGCATTTTCTTCTCCAGTGTCTTCAACATTAGCGAAGTTTGCAGTCTGATTTCCAATGTTGAGCGCAGCCATCTGACCTTCCCAAGAGAATTGTTGAGCAACCATACTTCTTTCACCATTACCTGAACTACCTCCAGCCTCACCACTGGCATTCCCAACTGGAACCACTACCCTTTCTGTATTTCCATCCTTAGCTGGGTTAGTACATTCACGAGCAAAATGACCCGGCTCGTGACAGTTGTAGCACCTAAGAGTGTCTTTGTTAAAACCCACCTTTTGGTTATTAGGCATGTTCTAGTTATTTCTACCCGTCCTCTTAGTGAACTTCTTCGCACGATATACTGCCATGGAAATTTGCCACGAGATGTCCATTCCTTCAACATCATCGGGATGGATCTGATCTAGTTCAGCAGCAACCACAGGTTGAACCAAGTCTCCAGTCAAAAATGCATTATAACAATTCATGAATCCTGCCATTAGAGCTATATTCTCTTGAGTCTCTTTTGATATGGTAGGAATCTGACTGAAGTTCTGGCTAGAAGTGTGAGCAGTTTTTCCAGTATCATTTGAAGGCTGTCCAGACTTGGTGAAGAATACTAGAGCTGGTTGGGGTGGAATGGATGATGATGATTGACCTCGATTGGATGAAAACATCTGGAAGTTACTCTGAGGCGGTTGTTGAGTAGCCTTGAACAGTGAGAAACTGTCTTGAGAAATAAGAGCACTGTTGGAGGCAACATTGTATCCAGCCGCACTGTAAGAGCTTGCATGATTTATGGCACATTGCTTATCATCCATATCACATGCTTTAATAGTTGCTATCATTTCACTCACACCCATTCTGTTGAGATCCTTAGTCTTTTTGATACCCGCAACATTCATGTCCCAACTCTTCGGTAATGAGTTCACCAACTTGTTGTTTATTTCTGAGGTTTGCAGATAAATCCCTATTGATCTCATTTTAGTCACAAGTGATATGAATCTTTGAAGTTGGGATTCCAACGTTTCTCCCAAAACATGATTAAACATGTTGAACTTTTGTCGCAGCAGATCTTGGCGACTTCTCTTCATATCTTCATACCCCTCATATACTTCGATCAGTGCCTCCCATAACTCTTAAGCAGATTGAAGTTCTCTAAACTGAAGAGCAATCTCAGGTGAGAGTGCCATGGTTAGAGTGGATAGAGCTTTCTCATCTTCCTCAACTTTAGCAAAATCATCATCGTCATACTGTGCAACTGGTTTCACAAGAACTTCATCAGAGCCATCTTTTTGATAGGTGATCCTTTGAGGTCCCCTAACAATACTTTTCCAAATTTTTAAATCTTTCATCTTGGCGTAATGTTCAAAACAAAATTTCCATTCACTGAACCCCTCATGAGATAAGAGACGGGGTATACGAGTGGCAGTCCCCATGATGGAATCAAGTTCTTGATGAAGTGATGAATTGGTTGAATTGCTACCATTTGTTAACTAGGCCATTTTAATTGGGTTAATGATTGATTTTAGGTCCAAATATTACTTAAGTCCAAATCAAACAGGCCCAAACAGTTAACTGGGCTTTGAACAGATTCTCACTGATTGACCGAGTCTGACCGAAAACTCAATGTATGACTGAGTTTGACCGAGAACTACCAAGTTGACCAAACTTTGACCGAGAACTCAAAGGTTTGACCAAGCTTTGACCGACAACAGCTAATGTTGACCGAGAACCCAGATCTTTGACCGAAAACTATGTTTTTGACTAAGTTCAGGCCGAGAATTGAATGTAGCCGAGAACAGACACCACTGAACACCAGAGTTGGCTGAGAACAACAACTTATCTCAGCCGAGAACCATGATGATCAACAGATTCAAATCAAAATCAAATCCTTCCCAAAATTTTATCTTCCTCTTCTTCTCCGGTCACGGTTTCACCGAAAAACAGCAACACCGCCAAGAAACACAATTCTTGAATCTTTGATATCACAATAATGAGCCTGAATAAGGTCTAAGGCTCAAATACCAATTGTAAGTCCCGAATCTGGATCACTACAATTATGATATCAATAGACAAGTATAGGTGCGGAAATCCAATACTTGGTGACTCAAGAACACACGGAAACACAAACACGTAACACGGAGATTACTTCAAAACACACGTATGTATTATACGTCAGGTGCTTAAGCACTTACAATACTTGCACGTCTAGTAACTCGTAGAGGGCCAAAACACAAATGAACGAACAACTAAACCCTATACAATACATGTTCCTTATATAGGGAACCAAACACCTAGCCCAATAGTTAACCAAAGCCCACCGAGATCCTAAAGGGATCTTGGTTTACATAATACACGTAGCCCAAGCCTAACATACATGCTAAACCCAAGAATAATTAGACTAAATACAAACCATACAAAACTAGGCCCAACACCTAACTCACGTGTTCTTCTGTGATAAATTTTGGTGATTTTATCTACATGTTATGATTAGTGAAATAGAGTAATCTTGACGTGTTAAAATCTGTCTTGGTAACTTAGCTGTTGAATTCTTTGATTAACCATGAAAAGTGACTATTTGACTGATGTTTGCAATGTGTTTGACATATTTGCCCTTGTGGTAGATATTTTACTGATGATGTACCTTAGTAACACTTAACACTATACTTGTCCAACCCTGTAACTTATCACCAACATGTTTGTCGAGTCGCACTTGTTTCACAAACGTAACACGAACACATCTCATGCATAACTTTTATGTATCGAATCTAGAGACTCACTCGTAGTTCAAACACTTAGAAATCTCATTTTCATTTTTAGAGCACTAGTGAGGATTTTCTTTAACGCACGCTTTTCTCGGATTTTGATAAATTCGCAAATAGTGAGTTTCACGGCCCATTTTACTCTTTAACGTTTTTATTAGGGGGAGATAACGTACTCCAAACGCTTTAGATTTTGTTTATTCTATATATATCACTTGTAAGGCTAAGTGGAAACAAACCAACTAAGTCCTTCTGAACAATCGAACCGGTTAATATTGGATAATAGCGAGTCAGTGTTGAGTAGTACTACTGGGTTTGACAAACCCCGCCCAACTCTAAACTCGAGTGTAGGTCGAGTGGGTGTAATTTTGGCTAACACATTACCATGGTCGTGGTTGACATGGTGGCAAGGAAAACGTATAATCATTTAGCTTCGGTGTCGAACACTTAGTAATACATGCTTGATAGGCTAGCTACCTACTGATATATATTGATATAACTCTATCTGGTAACGCTAAAACGCAACGCTTAATTTACTTAAACATGTGAACTCACCAACCCTGTGTTGACACTTTTAGTATGTTTATCTCAGGTAGCCGAGGTGGGCGAGCGGTATAGGACATGGATTCACTGAACTCTTATGCTTTAAACTTCTTTTAAATTTTGTCATGATAACTGTTGTTTTAAGTTGTCCTGTGTGACGCAACTATTTTCTTTACAGTTTACGCTTCCGCATCTTTACTTAAGACTTAATGTCTTGGTTGTTTTTAAAACTTTAATTATGGTGTTTGATATAACTAATGATTCCGATCCTGTTAGTTCACACCCTCTGACGGTAAAACTCCATTAGTGGAATTTGAGGGTGTAACAGATTGGTATCAGAGCCATTGGTTATAGCAAACTAGAATTGCATTCATACTAGACTATAACCGCAATGACCCATTTGTTATGATCTTACGCACTGCATATATAAATATATATTATATATTTAATTATACATTCTCTTTATTTCTTTTCCTCGTTCACTTATACGCGCGTAAACCATACACGACTTATCCTGTAGGGATGTCAATGCCATCATCATCATCCAACCAGGTGTCCCATGCCCCAGAAAAGGAACCGCAGCTTCCTAACTCATCACCTCCTCGAGAAGGTCCAGCACTAGCAGCCCCCGCACCGAAGAGACACTGCCCATCTGGAGTCGCTTACGAGTGCAACGATAACTGGAATTAGTACCTAAGTTTTATTGATCAGAATATATACCGTGAGAAAGTTCCCCCACTACCCATCCCGGGCTGTCCTATGTCTTACAACACCCTACCACCCCTAACCCTTCCGATGGAATGCGTTTTCGTAGCTTTCGCCTCCTGTTTGGACCGTGAAGTCAACATCATGCACTCAACGAGAGCGAAGGTTACTGGATTACTAGAGGATGGAGCAGAGGTAAGGAAGAGACTTTCATACCTGACTAAAGCCATGAATAAAACTCAAGATGCTCATGTTCATCTAATGAGGCTAGTACTCAAGATGAAATCAGAGATTTTAGACTTGCAGGAAGAAATTAAAGATGCAAGAGGCCATGCAGCGGTAACTCTAGCTCGTTACGCGACACTAGAGGCACAAATTGCTCTGAACGCAGCAGAACCGGAGTAGGATCCTGAGGAGGAACCTGAAGAAGAGCCAGAGGAAGACCCGGCTGAGGAGGAGGCACACTCGGACGTGTCCTCAGACAACGACATCTCGTAACCAACTCGTTTAAGGGCACTGTGGGAGCCATAGGATTCCTGCGCTGGGTAGAGAAAGCGGAGTCAGCCTTCGAAATGTGCAACTGTCCACCGACCAGCAGGGTCAAGTTTGCTGCCGGAACGCTACAAGACTCAGCCCTCACCTGGTGGAACTCCAATATGCAGATACTCGGATTGTAATTGGTGAACGCCATGAACTGGGAAGAATTCAAGAATATGATGAAGGAAGAGTATTGTCCTAGAAAGGAGATCTCGAAGCTAGAGAGTTAGTGCACGGTTTTGCGTCTCAAGTCTTTGTATTTATCTTTAACGTATTTGTCGTTTTGTTTAATGTAATAAACAATTAATTTATCTTGTATTTCGTTAAATGAAATGTCTAGTTTGCTAAGGATGTTTAGTGAACTAGATCTAGGTTATTTCCCTCCTGATTCTTTAAGGTTGTTTAACGAATCAGGGGGAGATTCGTTAAGTTATTTTCCTTTTAATGTATGTAACGAATTGGATGTTAGTTCGTTAAGGGATGTTAACGAACTAAGTCCATCGTCTATTTATAGTGAACACTGTTCACAGATTAATATAAGTTTTTGAGAGTTAATTAATGAATCTCTGCCCGAATCTCTCTCAATCTTCATATTAACATTATACACATACATACAACTAATACATATATATATATATAGATAACGTATTAACTTTTGATCAATGGCAATTACGAGCTAGATCAATAGTAGAAGTTAATTATATACAACTCAGATCAGAGATCTGTGTTAGTAAGGGTTAACTCAGGTTCAAACAAGTGGTATCAGAGCTTTCGGTGCTCTTTTTCTCTTGAATTTAATAGTTAATTCGATATAATAGATGTTTAAATTGTTAAGTTTATGTTCGGTTTGTTTTTGAATTGAATTAAGGTTGATTTGGTTTGATTTTAGAGGAATTGGATTAGATTTGGTTTTGGTAAGGTTATTGTGAGCTGTGGTTGAGTGGAATTGAGGTTTGGATTGTGTTTGGATCGAATTTGGTCTGGATCGGATTTTTTCTGAAACAGAGGATAATTTTGGAACAAATTGGATTCGGGATAAAGATAATTGGATTACGAGGGGTATTGATTTGGTTTCGTGCTGTGATGACGAGTATTTTGGTAATTGACTTGTGCAATTTGGATGAGTATTGAGTGTGTATTACAAATTTGTGTTTCTGGGTTCGTGTTCTTCAATTTCCAGATTTCTGGATATTTTCATTTGAATATTTGAAGATATGAATATTCAATGTCGATTTGTTAACATCAGCTTGATTCGTTAACTCATTCAACTTGATTCGTTATCATATTTCACCAATTCGCTATGAGTTTTAGCTGATTCGTTTGACCAATTGGTTATTTAGTCTGATTCGTGTTCACTGATTCGTGTGACACGTGGTATACCTCAGAAACTGTTTCATAACAACCTATGCCACGTGGCATTCGGTGTCAGAGTTTGATACAAACCGTTGTAACAACCTGATTCGTTATTAGTTGATTCGTTAATCAACTGTAGCTGGTTCGTTATCTAATTCGCTAAGTCTTTCTTAGTGATTCGTTACAGAAACCTTTCTAATTCGCTAAACAATTCGTTCAACAAATTCGTTAGTTTGACTGATTTGTTAGTTTGACTGATTTGTTGACCTTCTGATTCGTTGACCATCTGATTCGTTTAGCTTATTCGTTGATTGACTAATTCGTTGACCGTCTAATTCGTTAATCATCGGATTCGTTTAAACCATTTCTGATTCGTTACCTGATCACACTTTACTGTTCACAGTTCGTTATCATTACCATTTCTCATTCGTTAATCTTAATTTTCAACTCTAGTCGTTAGAGTTTAAAAAATTTATCAAACATGGCAAGTATGTATGCATTAGCTTCTCAAAACATGTTGATGCAACAAATGTTACAACAGGACACCGAGATCGGTTCACATTCAAAATGTCCAAGGTTGAAGAAATTTAGCTGTTTTGCTAAATGGGAACCTCGTTTCCGTGCTCATCTAGGGTCAGTTCACCCTGATTGTTCGTACAGTTTGGATGAGGTTTACACTGTTCCAATGATTGGGGATGAGACTATTGGTTTTAAACCTAAGGCTATCTCACAACACTCGGTTGAAGAAAAGAAAGCTTTGGAAATTAAGACAAAGGCTTATTCAACTCTTACTATGGCTTTACCTGAAAACATCTTTCACCAAGTAGGGAGTATAAAGATTTGTGCTTCTTTATTTCAATATATCCGTATGAGAAGTATGGGAAACACCGCTGAAAGAAAAAAGGTTATGCTCAAGTTTCAATTCAGAAACTTTAATCTGCTTAAGGGTGAAACTGTTGAAGAAATGATAACAAGGTTCAATCATTTGATAGCTGAAATGGATAAGATGAGATTAGAAACTTCAGAGATTGATAAAATTGATACCATTAAAAGTGCACTACCGAGTTCCTACTCTACTTTCTTGATGGTTCTGAAAGAAAATAATTATTTCAACAATGAAGATTTGACGGCATCAGAATTTATGCAAAAGATCGAGGCACAAGAATACGATCTTAAATGTCAAAAGTCTTCAAAGGATAGTCAAGATCCTGCTTTGTATGGTGGAAGTATGCCATTGAGTTCAACCATTTCTCCTATCATAGCATTTCTCACACATAATGCAAGTGAGAATGCAACGACAGTGTATAGTGATCCACGAGCATGTTTCTACACAGTTGAAAATACTGGATCTTATGGTGTTTCTGGTTCATCTGGAGGATTTGCAAATTCATCACCTACATATCAATTCTCATCTCAAACAAATGTAAACATAAAGAAGGCTGAACAAAATTTTGCATTTTTGTCTGCCTTTATGTCTTCATACGAGAATTTGGTTTGTAGCAAGATTGCAACAAGTGATTTAACCGATGAAGACTATGATCAAATTGATCCCGATGATCTAAAACTTATGAATTTAAAGTGGAACATGGCGATGATAGTCAGGAAAGTGAAGAAGTTTATGTAGAGAATGGGGAAAGATCTTCCTTCATTGAACAAGAAATTGGGATTTGATAATTTAAAGGTCAAGTGCTACAATTGTCAAGAGTTTGGGCATATTGCAAAGGAATGTGATAAGCCAAAGAAAGAGTACACTGGTCCTAGAAAGTAAGATCAGAATTCGTCTAGTAAAAGTAGGAGTGATGCGGGAAAATCTTCTGGTACAAAACCATCGTCTTCTGGAAGTCAGGCACTGTTATCTAACCTGGATGGAGATGATTGGTCTCAAAGATTGCTGTGTAACAACAATCAAGAAAATCTGGCAATGTTTGGAGTTACCGAGAATTTTCAAGATGCTAGTGGAAGCGAGTTATCTTCTGATGCTGATACTGAGTCTGATTCTGAGGATTCAAGTGTAAAGCTTCCAACCACTTTTGCATGTATGGCTAAAATCAGTGACTTAACCTCTTCGGCTTGCATGGCTAAACAAAATGAGGTTAGTGCCTCAAATTCTAAACTCTCTATTAATGTTTCATGTCCTGATTGTGAACTCAACAAGCCTAAGATAGATTCCTTAAAACTTCAAAATGATAATTTGTTAAAAGAGATAGTTTCATTGAAGGACACTTATAGACAATCCTTAACTTCCCAAATGAATTCAAGAGAGAAAATTAAGGCTTTAACTTTTAGCAATCATGATGTTAAGGCTGAGTTATCAGTTAAAATGACAATCAATGATCAAAAGTTTCAAGAAATCTTGAAACATAGAACCAAAATAACCGAGCTTGAAAATGATGTTTTGGAGTTAAAGAACAAATTGGGAAAATTCAGAAACTCTTCATTTTTACTAAATGAGATAATCGAAGTTTCAAGTAAGCAAAAAGATTCAAAGAAAGGAATAGGTTTTGTTGAAATTCCTCCACCTTTTCACAATGATTACAAACCAAATCCTTTTGCTAGAAAGGAAGAGGATGTGATGTCAAAGACTCTGTGATTTCTGAAAAGACAACCCTAGTAAAACCTGAAACTGTTAAAGCCCAATCTACAATTCAAAAACCTCATGTTCAAAGCAACAAAGTCTTTGTTGAAAATGTAGAAAAAGTCATCATTAAAGATGTGTCCGAACATGAAATTATACACAAGAACAAGAACATTCCAAGTTCTAATCACATACTGCGTGAACCTCATGAATTTGAGGAGGCTGTGTATGGTTCGCACACAACTCAGGTGAACCAAAATACTCCTGTTAAGGTTAAACCGGTTAAGGTGAAGAAACCAGAAAAACCTAAAGTTTCTGATGAGGATTTGATGCGCTTTATCAATCCTACTGTTTCAAAACTGACAACCGATCGTGTGTTCAAGTTGAAAGGAATTGACACGATGTTTACTGAGAAAGACATTCCAATTAGTATAATTAAACCGGAATTGATTGAAAGTGTTTT
Organism: Bidens hawaiensis; assembly: GCF_021521415.1. Classification (NCBI taxonomy): domain Eukaryota; kingdom Viridiplantae; phylum Streptophyta; class Magnoliopsida; order Asterales; family Asteraceae; genus Bidens; species Bidens hawaiensis. The sequence continues at coordinate 820,872 of NW_027491896.1, read as the reverse complement.
TCATAATGAAACTTCTAAGATCCAGGAACTTGAAAGTCGGTATGCTCAAGCTAAAACATCAATGACATCTGATCCGTTGATTAAAGCAAAACAAGTTTTAAAACAAGCTAAGAAAGTTCAATTTGTAAAATCAACTGGAACGGATACTTTGCAAAGTTTTTCTAGTAGTTCTAATTTGGATTTTTATCTAAAGAAGAAATCAATGTCATCTGATGAGTTAGCTAAAATTTTTACCAAAAGTGTGAGTTATCAACCCTCTTTGTCATATGTTACTGCTAAACCTCAAAGCGATCGTGTAGACATGCGAAGCTGCTTTCTTAGTGGTCAACAGGGTCACGTTGTGAGGAATTGTGGACAACAGAAATTTCAAAATATTCATCCTTTTGTGAAGGAGCAATCGAAACCAGTTCCTTTGATAAAAGAGATTCTGAAACGTCTGGTATCGTATGATGATGAAACTCACATAATGTTCTCAAACGTGAATCCCCAAAAGGTTATTCATGTAAATAAGACACATGGAGAAGTAAAACCAAAGTTTATTCCAACTGCACCGTTATGCAAGAATGAAAATTCAAATGTGGTTCAAGCAACTTATTTAAGACGAAGGTCTAAGAAGCCGGTAACTTATTCACAATTGGCTGAACAACAGTTGAATTATGCTAAGTTTAAAATTTCTCAAGAAAACCAAAAGGTGCCCAAGACTGAGGCCTGGGCTGCCTTTTTGAACTAATCATTTTCTTTTGTGTGTAGGGTACATCCAAGACCATTTTTGGTGAAAACTGGATTATGGATAGTGGATGTTCTCGTCATAGTACTGGAAATCTCAACCTATTATCAAATGTAAGAAATATTCAAAGGGTTATGTGGCTTTTACTAGGAATTCTGGGGGTATGATTACACAAGATGGTGATGTTTCGAATGGGCATATTACTTTTGAGAAAGTTAACTACTGTGACAAGGTAGATCATATTTTATTGAGTGTGTCTCAAATCTATGACAAGCAATATACTACGGTCTTTACTGATAAAGAATGTCTGATTTTGAAACCGGGTTATGTGATTCCCGAGGACATGGTTGTCATGCGATCACCACGATCAAATGATATTTATGTCTTAAATATGAGTTCTAAAGTATCAACGTCTATCGAAACATGTTTTGTCTCCAAAGCAACCGAGAAGGACTCTATTCTATGGCATCGTAGAATGGGTCACATACATGTTCGAAAGAAGAATTATTTAATGGCTAATGACTTAGTTGAGGGTGTCTCGTTGAAGAACTTTAAGTTATCTGATCACTGCATTGCATGCAAGAAAGGCAAACAGAAGAAGAAATCACATCCCTCTAAGTTATTGAATTCCACTGATACTCCTCTTGAACGAATTCATATGGATTTGTTTGCTCCTGTGAATCGTGCGAGTATTTCTGGGGATTGGTATTGTCTTGTTGTCACCGATTATTATTCAAGATACTCATGGGTGTTATTTATGAGTTCGAAAGATCAAACGCCCGTTTTGGTACAAAACCTTATTACTAAGATCGAATCACTATACAAACACAAGGTGAGAAGAATTTGAAGTGATAATGGTACTGAACTCAAGAACACTGTATTGGATTTATTTTGTCTTCAAAAAGGGATTCATCGAGAATATAGTGCACCTTATGTACCTCAACAAAATGGCGTTGCTGAACGAAAGAATAGAACTTTGATTAAAGCTGCAAGAACTATGCTAGCTGATTCTAAGCTTCTCGTACAATTTGGAATGAGGCGGTGAATACAGCTTGCTATACGCTTAATCGATTTCTAACTGTTAAGAAACACAAGAAAACAAGTTATGAGCTTTTAAACAACCAAAAGCCTAACTTAAAGTACTTTGAACCATTTGGGTGTCCGTGTACGATGTTGAAGAAGGATGTGGGTAAATTTGAAGAAAAGGCTATCGAAGGATATTTCTTGGGATATGCATCTCCAAAGAAAAGGGTATTTAACTTCACGTCTGGTTGTGTTGAGGAATGTTATCATGTGGATTGTCAAAAGTACACCACCCCTCCTCAAGGGAAAGGTCCCGACTGGATGTTTGATTATGTTGGCTTATTTAATTCATTTACTCCATCGACTGAGAACATTGATAAAGACCTGGTTCGTGCTTACTTTGAAGATAGTTTGGAAATTCCAAGATTTTCAAGTTCTAATGATGTTGAAGCACCAATTCTTGCTCCAACTAAAGTTCCAAGTAATGATAATCAAGATGATAATGTATCTACTTCTTCTTATGACAATCAAGTTGATGATCAAGTTATTGAGCTTGACAGTGATGTTTCAACTCCTGAGCTTGGAGAACATTACACAAATTTATTTGAAAATGTGGTTGTTCCTGAGAATCAAACTCTTCGGATTCATGGTTATCATCCACAGGAAAACATCATTGGAGAACTTGATGTGGGCGTTCAAACACGTCATCAAGTTGCTTCGTCAAGTAAAAATAACGTATTGTGTGCTTATGCTGATTTACATTCCACTGGTATTGTAAATATTTCTAAATTCACTTGCTTTCTATCCCAAGTTGAGCCTACAACTCCTCGTATGGCTCTTCAAGATCCTTCTTGGGTAGAAGCTATGCAAGAAGAATTACAGCAATTAGCACGTTTGGGTGTTTAGGATTTAATCGAAAAACCTGCTCGAGTCAAGAAAGCTATTCCGACTAAGTGGGTATTTAAATGTAAGAAAGATGATCGTGGGGTGATCGTAAGAAACAAGGCACGCTTGGTTGTGCAAGGTTTTCATCAGCAAGAGGGTATTGAATACACAGAAGTATATGCTCCAGTTGGAAGATTAGAGTCGACTCGAATCTTTCTAGCGTATGTTGCTTATAAGAATATCAAGGTCTATCAAATGGATGTTAAAAGTGCTTTTCTCAATGGTGAATTACACGAGGAAGTGTTTTCTTTACAGCCTCCTAGTTTTGAAGATCCGGATTATCCGGACCGGGTTTACCGATTAAACAAGGCCCTGTATGGTCTACATCAAGCCCCGAGAGCTTGGTATGGCACGCTCGCCGACCATCTGACTGATAACGGCTTCAAACGAGGGACTCTCGACTGCACTTTATTTCATAAACTGTTGGTGACGATCTTCTCCTAGTCCAGATCTATGTCGACGACATTATCTTTGGGTCTACAAACGATGCGTTGTGTAAGGAGTTCGAGAAGTCAATGCAAACAAAGTTCGAGATGAGCTCGATGGGAGAGATGAATTTCTTTCTAGGGTTGCAAGTTCACCAGTCTGCGCATGGAATTTTGATTCACCATACCAAGTATATGAACGATGTCTTGAGCCGATTCAAGATATCTGCCGGAAAAATCCCTTCTACTCCTCTCCCCGTGGGTCACAATTTATCACCGGATGAATTGGAGGATACCGTTGATCCTACCCTCTATCGTGCCATGATCGGATCTTTAATGTATCTAATGTCTTCTCAGCCTGACATTATGTTTGTTGTTTGTCTTTGTGCTAGGTTTCAATCAAGTCCCCGAGTGACTCACCAAACTGTGGTTAAGAGAATACTTCAGTATCTGATGGAAATCCAGATATCGGGTTATGGTACCCCAAGGATGATACTTTCGATCTTACTACTTATTCAGACTCGGACTATGGAGGTTGCAAGATCAACTTCAAATCAACGACTGCAGGATGTCAATTTTTGGGAAACCGGCTTGTTTCCTGGCAGTGTAAGAAGCAGACAACGGTCTCCACTTCAACCGCCGAAGCTGAGTATGTTGCAGCCTCGAGTTGTTGTTCCCAGGTTTTGTGGATACAACAACATCTTCGCGACTACTGTTTGAAATTTCTTACAACTCCTATTTTGATTGATAATTCGGCTGCAATTTCTATCACAAAGAATCCCGTACAACATTCAAAAACAAAACATATCGAAATTCGATATCATTTTATCCAGGATTGCTTTGAGAAGAAGTTGATTGACCTTGAGAAAGTAAATACTGACTTCCAGAAAGCCGATCTATTTACCAAAGCTTTTGACAAAACGCGTTTTCAATTTTTTCTTGGTTTAAATGGATTGAAGACCCTCGCTGATATCCTTAAACAATGATAATTATATTTATTTTATGTCACTTTCTTTTAAAGTTTATTTTGGTTTTAGGGGGTGAAATACTAGAAATTACAAAAAGATTGTGCTTTTCGTTTGTATAGTTAAAAGCCAAAAACATTAAAAAATTTAGAAAAATCAAAAATATTGTGATTTCTTTTCTTTAATATTATCCTTTAAAACATTTTGAAAAACCAAAAATATTTTAAAATCCGAAAAACCAAAAAGATTGTGATTCAGGTTTGTACAGAAAAATCTAAAAATTCAAAAAGATTGTGATTTAAGTTTGTACAGAAAAATCCGAAAATTCAAAAAGATTGTGAAGTTAATTTTGTTTATAAGAAAATTGAAAAAGACAACAATATTGTGTTTTTAAAGTATGTATAGAGAAAAAACCAAAAAGATTTTTGCATGCCTTCGCTGAAAATTATGTCAATTATCTACTTTTGAAGGACATATATTTTTATATGTTTGGTCATGATATTTACTTGTAAATCTTCAGGATAGCCATTTACCTGATAATGGAAAATAGTTGGGGCGCTCGTTATGCGTTTTTATATTATTTTCTCGCTGAAAATTATGTCAGTTATTTAAGTTTGTAAACAATGCTTGCTTGTCTTGGTCCTATTATTCACTTGTTGAATTGATAGGTTAGCAATTTATTTATTGACTTAAGTTAACTGGGGCGAGTAAATTTATCTTTATTTTTTGTTTTATGCTCCTCAAAATTTTGAGTTTTTGAAGCAAAAAGAGAAAATGATAGTACATTCACTATCTTGACTCCAAATCCAGCAAGAAGTAAGCTTAAAAGACTGTGTGCTTAACTGCATTGGTGCATTGGTAGGTCTTAAAACAAACAAGTAGAGTAAAGTATGTGATATAAACATAAAGAAACGCCAAATTGAAAGAGGTGTTAGTCTCTAGAAAAGTCTCGGTGAGGATGGCAGAAATGTAATAACCTGTCATACTCAAGCCTTATACTTGTTTGATCACCCAAAAATAAAATAAGCAAATAAAAAGCTTTGAGGTTCTGAACACTGTGAGTCTTTATGCGGCTTAATCATTTGGGTATTCATATGCATGAATATTTCACTCGCTTTTAGAGCAAACCCAAAGTCATTAAACTTGATCACGGCTGTACTTCGTACAAATCCAAATTACTGACTTGATCAAAATCCGTTGTTAGTCATACATTTGTTCCTCCCTTGCGCGCGTCTTAATACCATTAAGAAATGGACCCCAGGGGATACAATGTATGTAAGCCGACAGATGGACTCGTGCATATTCACTCATAGTAACAAAAAATCAATGCATTGCTCATGAATTTCTATAATAAATCAAATTTTGATCAACATTATAATGGTTTAAGTCAAGTTGGGGTGATATGGCAAAAAATCAAATTACGCTTGAACCAAGATTAGAGGCAGATAGTTTCTGATATTCTGTGCTTTAATTGAACCATTAATCATATCACAAAAACACTTGAAAGTTTGTTATAGATTTAAGTGGACAACAATACCAATGACCGACCTAACACCAGTCAAAATATTGCTGAAATGTAAAACTGTGATGGAAGGGCAATTTGGTCAATATGATTCTCTGCTCAAACTCAACAAAAATCCAAAAATATGTACTGTTTTTTGAAATAAAATAAAATAAAATAAAAATAAATAAATTTTTTGTTAAAATAAAAATATTTTTCTTGTTTTAAATTCTCGGATAATTTTCTGGTAAATATTTAGTTTTTATGTCAATAATTTCAAAACACAAAAAGATTTTATATTTCTTGTTTCGGATTCTTTTCATGTAAATACATTCTTTATATATTACAAAAATACCAAAAATATTTTTCATTTTCGTTTTACATTTAATTTAAATTTTTTTTTTTAGGTTATGTTTCGAAAACATGAAACGTTTTTAAAGTATTTGATTATCGGGATAAAGGTCCTCGGTAATCCCTTTTAAGGTATTTGGATAATATTTAAATTCTTTATTTAATTCATTTATTTATTTATTTATTCATTTAAAACTAAATAACTCAAGTTGATTCGTTAAGTTATGTCTAACGAATTAGGCCATTTTTAACGAACTACATTCTAGTTCGTTATCACTCTTTCGCTTCCGCACTCTGTAACGAATGGCTTTAATTCGCTAAAACAAAACCTAATGAATTAGATATGAATCAAGTCTGTTTCGTCATGACACGTGTTAACGAATCAACTGATTCATTAATTTTAAATTTCAAACGAATCAGCTGATTTGTTGCTTCGAGAATCGTGCTTGTCAGTGTATATAGGACGGCGTGCAACGAACCGTCCTACACTATTCCCACATCTTCCTTACACCTAAAGATACTTTTTTCAAATTTTTCCTGATTTTTTCGACCTTCAAAATTCAGACTTTTGAGTATACCATTGTGTTCGTAAGGTATAGATGATCATTTCTTTGTGATTTTCGTCAAAAATGACACAGTTTTGATAGGGTAATTATGTGATTTTGATATCAGGGTTTTTACGGTTTTTGAAACCCTGTTTAATCGATATAGTACTCTGTTAATATACTTAAATTTGATATTATTTTGATCGGAATAGAGTTCCGACACCCTTGGTGATCTTTAATCACAACTTGATTGATTGATTGCCGGGTGAATAATTATTGGTCGTTTTGGATGTTTAAGCTATGTTCATAACTTAACTTATCTGTTGGTTTAGAACCTCATACACGGTACTATTGGCTTCGCAATGAGTTTCCGAGACTTATAGAGTCATTTGTTCGGCTACTCATCGTCAATTATGGAATAATTGGTCTCTGATTTGCTACTTTGACCGACTGTGTTCTTGTTAATTTTGACTTTGAACATAAGAGTCAAAGATTAAGTCTAATTTTGACCATTCGTTAACCTTAGCGAATTGGAACTCCTCTGTGTCCAATTCGTTAAGGATTCACACGAAGTAGATCAGCGAATCATTCACTTAACGAATCAAATATAGATTCGTCAATTTGAAACGAACTAGAAGTTAGTTCGTTATCATTAATAATTAATTCGCTAGCTCTTCTTCGTTAAAATATTTACTTGATAGCGAATCAGTTGATTCATTACATTCTTATAACGAATCAGACTTTGTGTTAACGAATGACATTTCAAAAATTAATTATTTTACATAATGTAATTAAATAAAATATTCCAAGGGTCTAACCGCATCGATACATCGATTATACACACGGAATAAAACTATAATTACATATAGTTTACATATATATGCTTAAAGTATATAAAACTTGTGTGATTTCTAAACCTACATATTACTGATATTCAATATTATTTATTCAGACTTATGGCTGATAATATGGAACAAGATCCGCCTGTGGATGCACCACAAGATCAACAGGCTCAAGATGCCAATCAACCAGCTGAGGATGTTCCGTTACTTCCTTATGACCTTCGGCATAATGTGTGTGCTTTCGTTGATACAGACTTTCCTGATGAGGATGTCTTTGGTGGTATGCTGGCATTTATACGCCGTTCTCATATCCATTACGGTGTTACTGCTAATCCGGATATTAGATTTAGCATCGTTCGTCAATTCTGGAACACTGCTCAATATGTAGAATTTGAGGATCATATTGCTGCTGTGGATAATAAAAAACCAGTTGTCGTCTCAGCTGAAACAGTTCAAAGAGTGCTACAGTTTGATGATACCATTGATGATCCGAGCGAATATGATAAAGAATTGATCAAGGGACTGCTCAGACGTTTGTTTTATGCTAGCAGTATTACTGCGTCTATGTATAACAAGGCATACTTGTGTCCCCAATACAAGTATTTACTTCATGTTCTTATTCATTGCCTTGGTGGACGTAAGGCTGGGTTTGACGAATGTCGCGCTGCATTACAATCGGCATTTGTAGCACTTGTTTTGAACAAACGTTACAATTTTTCTGAAATGATCTTCGATCATATGAAAGAAAATTGTATTCCTGGAAAACGTCGGGTGAAGTTCTTGATGTATCCGCGTTTCGTCCAATTTTTTGTCAACGATGCTATCAGGGATTTGGTGCTCGACCCGAATGATGTGAACGATAAGTTTAAACTGGACAACATAAAGGCAGACACCATGAGAAGAATGAAACTGTACCGTCAATCTCGTCCTCCTAGATTCAAGAGATTGATTGGTCATCCTGCTAATCCTGATTATGTATGTCCTCTCGAGGATCGCAGGATCCATGATGACTCGGATTTCGAGCGTGAGGGGGAAGTAGGTGGGAACGATGATGATGATGATGGTGATGATGGAGGTGATGGTGGTCATGGTGGTAATGTTGGTAATGATGGTGATGGTGGTAATGGTGATGCAGCTCTTCGAGAACAACAAGATGCAGTTGAAGCTGCGTTAGCTGCTACTATTTCTGCTCAACGAGAACGAAAACGTAAAGGGAAAGAGCTAGCAACTGGAAGTTCTTCGAAGCGGAGAGTGTCGGCTGGGGCTGGCATCTCTTTTGGTGTTCAACCGTCTCGTCCTGCAACTCCTCAACGCCCGGCAGTGCCGCTTACTACTAGCACTCACGCGCTTACTTTGACGACGACGATGGTTCCTCAAGACAGGCTTGGTATGATTCCACAAACGGCTTTAGCTGAGATACCAATGCCTTCTGCTAAACCTTCTATTGTTCCTCCAACACCGTCCATGGGGCCCCCTCCACCTAGTGATATCTCATTTATGAGAATTACAAGGCCTCAGGGACCAATCCAACCAGTTCATCCTTCTTTGTATGCTATGCCACCGAATCGTCAGACAGACATGCTTTTGAATCTTCTTAATTTGTATGAAAATCAAATGTCTGCTGACCGTATGAACCAAGAATGTCTGATGGAGAACCAGAAGAAGTTGCTCAGCTATGATTCTTTCTGTCAAAAAGAAACAAAGGCCCTTCGTGAGATTGTTGAGTCTCAGGGGGTGAAAACTAAAGAACAAGAGGAGCTTATTCTGCAACTGACATGCAAAGATGATGCGCTGAAAAAGCTCAAGAATAACGATGAGGATCCAGATGAATCTGATTCTGGTGGTGTGACTAAACAAACTCAAGACCCAGCTTCTGGTGCGGGTACGAATTCTGTTGGTGATTCGGGTAAATAGATCATTGTTTATCATGACCATTTGGCTGCCAAACCAATTGAGATAATCGAGGATGATACGGTTATTTTTGTGGATGAGAAGGGGATGGTCAGGAGTATGGTGAATAGAGATGAGATTGAAGTAGGGCAGTTTGTTGATAAGTCGCTGACACGAGAGCAGATTGTGATCTTGCTTGGTCTGAATGAAGACAATATGACCGTGTTAGAGGCTGAGCCCGATGTTGAGGTAATTAATGATGATGAGATACTGAATGATCCTACTGTTGAGATGAGTACGGATAATATTTATGAGAATGAGGAGGTTGAGATGGAGGATGTGACTGCTGAGGATTACCCTGATCTGTTTCAACACACCAATGTTGATCAGGGTAATCCAGTATTTAATGAAGAAACGGTTAAAGAAGCAGAAGACCATCTTGAGAAGAATTCCAAAGGCAAGAATGTCTTTGATATGAAATCTGATTCGCTTCTCGACCCATCCCTTGAGTAGATTGAGAGTTGGTTCAGACACAAGAAAGCAAGTAAGATCATCAAGGCATTTAGGATTGTTGATCAAGAACAGAAAGAAGAAGCTATTGCACGACCCAAATCCAACCAGAAGACCTCATTTAAGGTCGTGTCGAAAGTGCAAGGTAATATTGTTTCTTGGATATTTGAATCTGAACTTAAGGTATGCATTGTTAAATGGGAGAAGGGTGTCCAATACTACGAAAGGATGTCTAATCTTCTCTCGTTACCGAGATGGGATGTGCGCACTTTGGCGTGTCGTCCGTTTATTAATCGCGGTAATGACTACCATGCAAAATGTTTTCACCAACACTTGGTGTTTGAGGTGAACCATGGTTTTAAGTATTTTAAGCCACAAATTCCTATCCGAAAGCAAATCGATGAGATTGATCCAAATACGGGATGGAAGAAGTTGGTTCTTAAAGTAAAGCCGCCGAAGACGATGAAGCGTGTGCCGGTGAAGACAATGAACCAACACATGCATTTATCTTTCAACCGCTGGCACTACGATAATCGTATTGGCGAGGCAGTCATTGTTCTTGGTACAGGTTTAAAGACTGAGCTGATCAAGATCATCGATCCAATGTGGCTGGTTAATTTAACAGAGACCGACAACGACGTGCTGCACAAGAACAAGATTCTGATTGAGCACAATGAAGTCTATGACCTGGCTATGCAGTTCCAACGCGTTGTGCGTGTATGTTATGAGAACGGGATTCATAGTTGCAGAGACTGGCAGTCCAAGCGTTTCAAGTAATTTAAAGACAAAGAGCTCAAGACGAGGGGGCGTCTGTAAGTGCACGGTTTTGCATCTCGAGTCTTTGTATTTATCTTTAACGTATTTGTCGTTTTGTTTAATGTAATAAACAATCAATTTATCATGTATTTCGTTAAATGTAATGTCTAGTTCGCTAAGGATGTTTAAAGAACTAGATCTAAGTTATTTCCCTCCTGATTCGTTAAGGTTGTTTAACGAATCAGGGGGTAATTCGTTAAGTTATTTTCCTTTTAATGTATGTAACGAATTGGATGTTAGTTCGTTAGGGGATGTTAACGAACTAAGTCCATCGTGAACATTGTTCACAGATTAATATAAGTTTTTGAGAGTTAATTAACGAATCTCTGCCCGAATCTCTCTCAATCTTCATATTAATATTATACACATACATACAACTAATACATATATATAGATAACGTATTAACTACTGATCAATGGCAATTACGAGCTAGATCCATAGTAGAAGTTAAATATATACAACTCAGATCTGAGATCTGTGTTAGTAAGGGTTAACTCAGGTTCAAACATGGAGTCAGAATTTTGAGCTCTGAAGATGGTGGGCTCTTAAATTGAATCCTACACCACCCGTTCCCACGAACTAGCGGTGATGTGCCCGCGGATGGTAGATCCGCCGAGTAAAAGGATTGAGATGTATATCGATGGTCTAGTGCCCCAGATTCAAGGTATGGTGACGTCTTCCAAACCGACCATTATTTAGCAAGCGATCCGAATAGCCCAGAAGCTGACGGATCAAGCAGTGGCCCAAGGTGCGTTACGCCCTAGAGGTTTGATGTGCTAGAAACAGTCAAATGAAGATTAACTAAACTAAACAAGTAATAAAAAAACTAGACTTAAGACTCAACTACACAAAACACCGGCAAGTGAACCGGTCAATTGTACTAAAGCTAAGTAAGTCCGGAATATTGAACCCACAGGACTCTATAAATTACGTTAATTAACTAATTAGACTCGACTTACGACACGACTATTTATTATTAATGTTTAAAGGGGGTTTTTAAACTAAGATTAAACTAAGAAAGTAAATAAACAAATAAACTAGAAAACAAGCAATTAATCACGAGATCGAAACCAATAAGAGAAGGAATCTACCTAGGTAAGAATCTCATGTATCAACAATCATCAAGCAATGGACAACCAATTATGATATGGAAACTGATTTCTAAACGTATTCATCTAACAAACCCTAAAGGACCCTCAATCGCATCAAGTAAAATCCTAAAGAATTAATATTAGATTATTAAGCAATAAGTTGGATTGATTTCTTCACAGTCATCAATTAGGGTTAATTAATAGTATCTAAAGCAAGCAATCTCACGAAACACTAAACCCTAGATAACTTGATAAGCTAAACACGACATCATGAACAAGGATCAACACAATTAAGCAAGAATAGTGTCACTAATCTATCCTATCATGCGATTGACCAAGATACATGAACAACTCCTCACCTTACAGCTATTGGAATTTAGCAGTACATTTAAAACCCTAACCAACTATCAACTAGCTTCTATGATCTAATAGGCCTATTCAACCATAATAATCAAAACACCAAGTAATGATTAAACATAAACCCTAAATCTAAAGAACACAATCAAGAGATGTAAGATCTATGTGAAGCAATAGTTAATAATCAACCAAGATAATAAACATTCATATGCATCATGAAAGCAATATCAAGTCTTTTACTGTTAAAATAACGAAACCATAATCAAATCATCGTTCAAAGCAACAATCAAATTAACACATGTTCATCAAACCTAGGTAGACATGAAGTCTAGCCTAGAATCATTATTAAAAACAATCCTAAACAAGTATTAAAAACAAAGAGGAAAGACATGATAAATAATGAACAAGGAACGAAAGTTAGAGCAATAAAACCCTTTGCAATTGATCCGTGAACACCCATATGAAAGAACTCTCGATCCTCCTTGGTTCCTAGCTTCAAAATACCTTCAAAACCTTTGTTCTATCTCCAAAATCGGCTGCCAAAAGTTTCTCCTCCGTTTAGGTTTATATATATATATATATATATATATATATATATATATATATATATATATATATATATATATATGAGACGAGCTGGGCCTTAAAACTTGCAAAAACGAGTGAACAGTGAGCCCCAGGCGCCGCGCGACCGGGCTTGGCCACCCCCGTCGCGTGGAGCGGCATGCCAGGGTGAGGTTCCGGATTTTCTTGTTATTTGTTGCTTGTTTATGTTAGATCTCTTCCTTGACTCTCAATCAACGATAAGTAACTTCTAGAACTTCTTTTCTTGGCTTACAAATCATCATCTACATGAAAACAAATCCAAACACCAAGTGGAGCAATCATGTAATCAATAACGAGCCAAACGAACTTAAACTTCGCATAAAAAGATAGAAAGAATTAAGTTTAACATGCAAGACACCAAAAGATATAAAACACGTAAACATATAATAAACTTGACTCAAAACCTAAATTAATAAAAGATGAACTAAACACGAACTAAACCGAACTTGAAACATTAAATAAACACAACTTTACAAGGGATTCGAGATGTATAAATAGATATGTATATCAAATATCCCCACACTTACTCTTTTTTCATCCCTGAAAAAGTCGTATGCAGTTGGATCAGAATCGGAAAATACAGTCTTAAAAACATATAGGTTAATTTTTAAAGCATAGATGAACGCAAAAACCGCGATCCCCGATATTGTTGTCCACTGAAACCCATGCCTTAATCTTTATCGGGACAAATAAGATCCAACAATTAGTTCTCAGTGGTTTACACAATTAAGACCCGTTTATTTTCAGCTTTTACCGGACCAGAACACCCCAACTTGACTTAAACCTCAAAATTAGCAGAATTAAAACTTTTGTTGCTCTATTTTTTTCATGAATAGTTAAGACGATCAAGGGTATTATTTATCCACCTAAGCTTAAGCATAAAAGTCTACCAAGCAGCCATTAGATACGATTAAGGTTCAATTAATTAATAGCTAGTGTTCCCCAAAACATGACATACCCCCGTTATCAAGCAATACCCCGAACCCATCACCATAGGTGAGCATACAAAATTTCATCTGTAGGGCTTACATGTAGCGTGTACCTTGTGGTCCGTTTCTTAATGGTAATGAGACGCGAGCAAGGGGACCCCACATGGCTAACAGCGTGGATGATCAAGTCTGTAGTGTATTTGTACTTGTGTACTTTTGTGATCATGTTTAAAGACTTAAAAGGGTTTGCTCTTTTGGCTTTATTTTAAATATCCACAACCCCACTTAGGAATTGTGAATACCCAGATGAATAGATTGCATACAGACCCATGGTCTCCGGACCCGAAGCATCCCATCAATACAAGAATTAGGGTTATAAATCCATACGCCAATGAGGTGTAAAACACTAAACTAGCAGTTTAAGATTTATATCACAGGCTACACGGCATAATCTAACGTTAAACCTACCCAAGCATCATATGATAACGTATTCAGATTTAAAAATTCATAATATTTCCACTTTTCATACCAATAATTGAGGCTTGATTATGGTCCGAACTTTCATTACTTATCTTCTACGGACAAAACGCTTTACCCACAAAAGATTTCCGTTTTAACCATTTTATCAAATTGCCCTTACCGACACATCCCAAGTTAAGTGCGCTTTCTTTTATTTATCTCATATTATTAGTAGTTTGAAAAACCAATTTCCCGATAAATATCATCATCTCCTACTTTAACGCAAAAAACTATATTCAAGGGACATTTTTAAAACATTTTTAATATTATTAATTTTTTAATTAATTTTTTTTATAAGTTAAATTTAAACTACGACTCAAATATCATATCCCCACACGTAAATTTTGCATTGTCCGCAATGCAAGGATAAGGACGACTTAAAACAAAAATAAAATAAAGTCGGACTACATAAATTAAAACTCTAAAAATTATAAAAAACAAAAAAAAAAGTTAATATGCTAGATAATGGAAAAGACTTAGCTGGTAATATGCGCATGACACATGATGCCAAAGTCTTCTTCCATGAATGCCCTCCAACTATGAACGTGCTCAGCAAATGGTAACTCCTTCTCTCACACACGAACGTAAGCGGCAAAACAAAACAAACATATCTAAAAATGTATCTTATCATAACGATAGATATTATGCAATTAAAGTGCTTTCACAACCCAACAAATAAATCATGAATAATTAGCAGCAAATAAATAAATAAATATAAAGTATACGGCTCGGCTGCTCCATCCCCACACTTGTCTTTTTCAATAAATTTTCCTTGGGGGTCGTCTCTCTAGCTCAAACAATCTCTCTTTTACCTAGCCAAAACTTAAAACACAAAACAAAGAAAAACTACAAAAACTACGTTAGTGACTCAAAGAAAATAAAAATAAAATGAAAGAAATTATACAAACTCTACACTTGAATTCTCACTCAAGAACCCATGTTTATGCGAATCACGTGGCGGACCGAGTGGAGCTTCCTCCACTTTGGTAGAACTCCAATGCCCTCAAGGAGACCGAATCACGATCCGACCATTCGTCAATCTTGGTCTTCTTCTTTCTAACTCCACGAACCCTATCAATCTTTTGCTTACCACCACCTCTTTCTCCAACACACTTCACCATTTCCTGAGAACTAAAAACCTCTGGTTTCTTCCCCACACTTAAACTCACAGAACAGGAACAATCAAGACTAGGATCCATGCCCGAGATAAATGATTCTATCGAGTAAACTGGGTGACATGGATCAATGAGACCGTCTTGACCACTCGGATGTCTCATGGACTTAGCCAAATAGGTGGCACTATCATCACCGGCTCTAAGAGTGATCTTACCTTCAAACACGTCAATGACCGCCCTAACAGTATGTAAGAATGGACGACCTAGAATAATAGGAACTCTCTCATCAGCCTCCATATCTAAAACAACAAAATCAGTGGGTAAAACCAAATTATCTACCTTAACGAGCAAATTCTGTACGACACCCCTCGGATACTTAACGGAACTATCGGCTAAAGACAACGTCATACGAGTGGGGGTGAGATCTCCTAGGTCTAGCTTTTCATACAAAGAATATGGCATAAGGTTTATACTAGCTCCTATATCGGCCTTGCTTGACATGTCGTATCACTTCCGAAAAGGCATGGAATGGTAAAAACACCGGGGTCGGGTAATTTCTCCGGAACTTTATTAAGAACTACTGTGGAACACTCTTCATTTAGCGGTACAGTCGACAGCTCCTCCAACTTATCCTTTTTTTTAAGAAGGTCTTTCAAAAATTTGGCGTACTTAGGCATATGCTGAAGGACTTCTACGAACGGAAGATTGACATTCAATTGGCTAAATATATAAAGAAAATGCTCGTAATCTTTCGTATACTTTTGATTCTTTAGACAAGCGGGATACGGGATATAGGCTAGGTCAATGGTGTGTGGTGGTGGTCGGACTCCAATCGGCTTTTTATCGGTGTTTTTCTTAACTTACGGCTCTATGATTGGTGTTGTACTATAGGACTTACCTGGAGCCTCTACCCCTATCTCCTCATCTATCAACTCACCGTCCCTATCTTTCCTAATTTCTCTACTAACTACCTCCGGACCAAAAACCCTACCACTACGAGTGGAGATGACTTTCAATTGAGCAGCCGTATTAGTTTGAGGGATACCCGAAAACTGACCTGGGGGCCTTTCTTCTAAACGACGAGCAATATCACCAAAAGTCCTTTGAATATCGAGAATAGAAGATTGTTGATTCTTGAAGAGCAAATCGTGTTCGGAAAACTTTTTCTGTGTAACTTGATCTCTCTCCAAGATTAGCTTCATCATCTCTTCCAAACGCCGAATTCCACCACTCGAATCCTGCACATTATTTTGAACATTAGTACCATAGGTGTTATTGTTATTTAAATACTGACCTTGTCCTTGATTATAAGAGTTTTGAAATCCGGGTGGTGCACCCTACGGACGCCAATTAGCATTATTCAGATTCGGGTTCTTGTAGGTGTTCCAACTCTGACTGTTGTTGCTGTAATTATTCGGAAACCTAGTCTGACCAGCAACAAAATCGACCTGTTGATTCATCACCGGGCACTCCAACGTTCCATGTCCACCCCTACAAAACTCACACCTGTCCACCATAACCTTCAGCTCCTTAACCTCTCTAGTTAGTGATTCCAAAGCAGTAGCCACACTAGTATCCAGATTAACCTGGTTTACAGATGAGGATGTACTGCTGACGGGAGTGGAATTCCCACGATATGGCTCTTTGGCAAGGTCCGATTGAGCGAAGCTCTCAAACATCTCGTTACACTCGGTGACATTTTTCCTCGCCAGTAAACTTCCTCCCGCGGCCGTGTCGAACCGAACTTGGGTTTCGTAGTTCAGCCCATTGTAAAATTTCTCCACAAGAGCCCATGGTGTGAGACCATTCTGGGAGCAAAGGGCTAGCATGTTCTGAAAATGCTCCCAAGCATGACAATATTTCTCCCCCGGTTCCATGTGAAAAGAATGAATTTGATCACGAAGAACAGCCGCTTTAGCAGGTGAGAAGTACTTCTTGATAAACGCTGAACGTAACGCCTCCCAAGTTGTAAACGTGCCAGGTGGTTGAGTGTCAAGTTAAATAGAAGCTTTACCCGCAAGTGAAAACGGAAATAGATGTAAGAATAGAGCATCTTCAGTAGCACCTTCTAAATTGAAAGTTTTCAAAACACGGTAAAGTCGGTTAATATGAGCCAGTGCATCCTCGTCATCACTATGCTGGAAAGTATCCAAAGTGCAACAAGTGTAACTATCACCATGCTGGTCGCATCCCATGCGACTGTATAAAGTGTCTACGATGCCGTTAATTGGGTCATCGGGCCAAGGACTGTAGAGGCTAACTCACGGGTAAGGGCGCCCCTAAACAACCTGCAACCACAAGAGGGTGCTTTCAGTATGGCCAGGAGGGTCATTTCAGGAAGAACTGTCCTAAACTGAAGCAAAACGAGGGCAACGGAGGCTACAACAACAACGGAGACAGTACTAAGGGTAGAGCCTTTGTCATTGGATCGGGCCAGGCCTGCAATGATCTGAACGTGGTTACCGGTAAGTTTCCCGTAAGCGGCTGCTTTGCTTCTATTTTGTTTGACACTAGAGCTGATAGGAGTTTTGTATCGAAAGCCTTTAGTAATCTTTTAGATTTAACCCCGACACAGTTAGATGCTAAGTTTCCCGTTGAATTAGATGACGGTAAGTCTATAGAAACAACACATGTACTAGCGGGATGTAAGTTGAAACTATCGGGTTATACCTTCGATATCGACCTCATACCCTTTACACTTGGTAGTTTCGATGTTGTTGTTGGCATGGACTGGCTATCCGAGAATAGAGCTGAGATTATATGCCATGATAAGATAGTTCATATCACTACTCCTTCCAGCGAAATCATCTCAATACAGGGCGAGAAGAGCGGCATGACCACTAGCATCATCACCCTCATGAAGGTGCAGAAATATTTACGAAAGCGTCATCCAACGATTTTAGCTCATGTTATTGAGAAACCCCGCGGAGGAGAAGCGGATCGAAGACATACCGATTGTGCGAGATTTTCCCGAAGTCTTCCCGAAAGATTTGTCTCCCACCCGTTTGACAAGTCGAGTTCCAAATTGATTTAGCCCCCGGTGCTTCACCCATAGCACGAGCCCCGTATCGGCTCTCACCGGCAGAGCTTCAGGAGTTGTCCACTCAATTACTGGATTTATTGGATAAAGGTTTCATCCGACCGAGCTCATCACCATGGGGAGCCCCTGTCCTATTTGTCCGAAAGAAAGACGGGACTTTCCGCATGTGCATCGACTTCCGTGAGCTGAACAAGATGACGCTCAAGAACCGTTATCCCCTTCCCCGAATTGTGTCTCTATTCGACCAGCTTCAAGGATCGAGTTACTACTCGAAGATCGATCAGAGACCTGGTTACCATCAACTAAGCTCTCTAAATGCGAATTTTGGCTTCGCGAGGTTCACTTCTTAGGACATGTGGTCAACGAGAGTGGTATCCATGTCAATCCAGGCAAGGTAGAGGCCATCAAAAACTGGGAAGCACCTAAGATTCTGACTGAGGTGCGGCAATTCCTAGGACTGGCTGGCTACTACTGACGTTTCATCGAGGGATTTTCAAAAATTGCTCAGCCCCTCACCGCACTGACACACAAGGGAACTAAGTACAATTGGGGTAACGCGCAGGATTCTGCCTTCCAACTTTTGAAAACATAGCTCTGTAGTGCGCCTATCATAGCCCTACCTGAGGGAACAGAAAATTTTGTAGTACATTGTGACGCTTCGATATAGGGTCTTGAATGTGTGTTAATGCAACTTGAGAAGGTTATAACCTATGCCTCTCGACAACTACGAGTACACGAGAAGAATTATACAACCCATGACTTGGAACTCAGAGCTGTGGTGTTTGCCCTTAAGATATGGAGACATTACTTGTACGGTACCAATTTTACCATTTACACCGACCACAATAGTTTCCAACATATCTACGATCAAAAGGAGTTGAACATGCGTCAGCGTCGTTGGGTCGAACTACTTAAGGATTATGAGTGTGCCATCAAATACCACCTGGGCAAGGCCAATGTAGTGACCGATGCTCTCAGCAGAAAGGAGACCCTTAAGCCTAGACGGGTGCGAGCATTACAACTCATGATTCATGCCAACTTACCTGATCAGATTCATGATGCTCAACTCGAAGCTTTGAAAGACGAAAACCTCCCATCTGAACTCATGCGAGGCATGGATAAGCAACTTGAAACAAAATAGGACGGGGTCCAATATTTCGAAAACCGGATTTGGGTCCCTCGATACGGAAACTTGAGAAATCTGGTGATGGACGAGGCACATAAATCCCGATATTCCATTGACCCTGGCTCAGAGAAAATGTACCATGACCTAAAGGTACTTTACTGGTGGCCGAACATGAAAGCACACATTGCCACCTACGTGAGCAAATGTCTAACCTGTGCAAGAGTCAAGGTGGAATATCAGAAACCATCTAGTCTGTTACACATTTCCATGGACTTCATCACAGGATTACCCAAAACAACGACGGGATGCGATACCATTTGGGTGATCGTTGACCGGTTGACTAAGTCTGCGCATTTCCTAGCGATCAAGGAATCGAGTAAAATGGAAAGATTGACTCGCATCTACATGACAGAAGTAGTGGCTAGACACGGAGTGCCTGTTTCAATCATATCCGATCGAGATCCCCGTTTCACTTCGCACTTTTGGAAGTCACTACAGAGTGCGCTAGGCACCCGCCTTGATATGAGCATAGCATTCCATCCTCAAACGGATGGGCAAAGTGAACGCACCATTCAAACTTTGGAATACATGTTGCATGCATGCGTATTGGATTTCGGAAAGAGCTGGGAACCCCACTTGTCCCTGGTAGAGTTTTCGTATAATAACAGCTACCACGCCAGTATTAAAGCGGCACCATTTTAAGCGTTGTATGGACGAAGGTGTCGATCGCTTCTTTGCTGGGCAGAGGTGGGTGACAGCCAAATCGCTGGTCCCGGATAAGTACTTGAAACCTCAGAAAATATTGTCCAAATCCGGAATCACATGGCGGCGGCACGGGATCACCAAAAGAGCTGCGCCGAAAACGTCTGGAATTCCAAGTGGATGACAAGGTTTTACTGAAGGTCTCACCTTGGAAAGGTGTAGTTCGTTTTGGGAAGCAAAACAAACTCAATCCACGATACGTTGGCTCATTCCGAATAACTGAACGTATCGGTCCAGTAGCGTACCGATTGGATTTACCAGCAGAACTCAGTGGCATACATAATGTTTTTCATGTATCCAACTTGAAGAAATGCCTTTCTGACAAAACACTATCAGTCCCTTTGGGGAGTTGCAAGTTGATGAACATTTACGCTTAATCGAAGAACCAGTCGAAGTCTTGGATGGGGAAACCAAAACACTCAAACATAGCAAGATTCCCATCGTTAAAGTTCGTTGGAAATCGAGGATCAAATGATGAAAAAAAGTATCCTCGCCTTTTCAAAGGGCTGACCAAGCACCGAAAACCGCGAAAACTGACAAACCGTCAGACAACAACGGAGGTATGAATTAAATTTCGGGACGAAATTTCTTTCTATAGGGGGGTGATGTGAAAAACTAAAAATTTTTGCCTTTTTCAGACAGCCATCGCGACATTACACAAATTTTCAGGACGAAAATTCTTTCAACATGGGAATGATGTGACACTCGTCAATTTCAGGTTAACTCTAATAATCCGAACTCCGTTAATTCAAACTCAAGATCACAAGAACTATGTCATTTCAGTTAATGCATTTCTCATTGCATTTAATTAGGATTTAAATGACACATGACAATCATTACACAAGTAGTCTTTCGGAGTTTCACCAAATCACACACGAGTCGACTCAACCCGTTGGTGAACAAACAATAAATATTATAAACAAGTGCTGGATATAATTATGTGTTACGTTTATATGTGTAAATTTGTGCTTTTATGTATAACATCATATTATGGAGGTGATTGACTAGTTTATGCTAGAATTATACAAAATAGAAGTTGAGGGTGCAAGTTGTAACATGTAAATAATTAATTAATATATAAAGAAACTTATAACACAAAACCCTAACTCTTTCCTTCTCCCTCTCCCTCTCCCTCTTGCAATCGGAAGCCCCCCCCCCCCCCCCCGCCCTTTCCCCTTGGATCGGCCGAATAACAACAACACACACACATACACTACATCACAAGCTTGATTGAAGGGTTAAAGTACTAACTAGGTAATTAAACACTCCCTTAATTCATTCCATTGATTCGTTTGCGTGACTAAACATGATGATAATAAACCCTACATGTTAAATATGTTGATTATTGATGAGCTAGGGTTGCATGCATGATATTTGGTTCATAAATTAGTAGTTTGTTGAGTTTTTGATGAAAACTGAAGCTGGACAGAATCATAATTGCATGTTAAAACGACTGTAACTTGATATTAATGATGTGTTTGGAAGTGATTATTGATTCTATGATGTAGTAGGTCGAGTCTAGTTTCTAAAGAGTCTGAGTTTGTAATTTTTGGATGTGTGGAAGATAGTTTTTATTAATTTACAAATCTGATGCGCAAGTCTGATTCGGGAAGCTTTCTTGTAAGCTGTTTTGTAAATAGTGTATCTCACAAACGACAAAACCAATTGAGTTGATTCCCTTCTGGAAGTTAATAATTTTTGTTTGGGATCTAGCCCAATTGGCCTTGCATTAATTGGATTAACCATGTAACAGGAATTGTAAAGAAAGTTTTGTTGCGCATGATAATGACTGTTGTGTGCTTACTGTGTTGTTTTGATTCTTGTCATAAAACCGTATGTAATAAAATATAATAAAAATATTTATAGAAACCTAACTCACGTGTGCTTCTGTGATGAATTTTGGTGATCTAATCTACATGTTATGATTAGTGAAATAGAGTAATCTTGACGTGTTAAAATCTGTCTCGGTAACTTAGCTGCTGAATTCTTTAATTAACCATGAAAAGTGACTATTTGACCGATGTTTGCAATGTGCTTGACATATTTGCCCTCGTGGTAGATATTTTACTGATGATGTACCATAGTAACACTTAACACTATACTTGTTCACACCTGTAACTTATCACCAACATGTTTGTCGAGTCGCACTTGTTTCACAAACGTAACACGAACACATCTCATGCATAACTTTAATGTGTTGAATCTAGAGACTCACTCGTAGTTCAAACACTTAGAAATCTCATTTTCGTTTTTAGAGCACTAGTGAGGATTTTCTTTGACGCACGCTTTTCCCGGATTTTGATAAATTCGCAAACAGTGAGTTTCACGGCCCATTTTACTCTTTAACGTTTTTATTAGTGGGAGATAACGTACTCCAAACGCTTTAGATTTTGTTTATTCTATATATATCACTTATAAGGCTAAGTGGAAACAAACCAACTAAGTCCTTCTGAACAATCGAATCGGTTAATATTGGATAATAGCGAGTCAGTGTTGAGTAGTACTACTGGGTTTGACAAACCCCGCCCAACTCTAAACTCGAGTGTAGGTCGAGTGGGTGTAATTTTGGCTAACACATTACCATGGTCGTGGTTGACATGGTGGCAAGGCAAACGTATAATCAGTCAGCTTCGGTGTCGAACACTTAGTAATACATGCTTAATAGGGTAGCTACCTATTGATATATATTGATATAACTCTATCTGGTAACGCTAAAACGCAACGCTTAATTTACTTAAACCTGTGAACTCACCAACCCTGTGTTGACACTTTTAGTATGTTTATCTCAGGTAGCCGAGGCGGGCGAGCGGTATAGGACATGCATTCACTGAACTCTTATGCTTTAAACTTCTTTTAAGTTTTGTCATGATAATTGTTGTTTTAAGTCGTCCTGTGTGACGCAACTATTTACTTTACAGTTTACGCTTCCACATCTTTACTTAAGACTTGATGTCTTGGTTGTTTTTAAAACTTTAATTATGGTGTTTGATATAACTAATGATTCTGATCCTGTTAGTTCATACCCTCTGACGGTAAAACTCCGTTAGTGGAATTTGAGGGTGTGACAGAAAGATTCAGTGGGTGTTGTTTTTCCGATCCATACGACGTCTTCATCATTAGTAGATCTTTGCACTTATACGACTACCAGTGGGTCTATGGGTGGTTTCTGTCACTGTCAGCGGTGTTAGATGGTTGAAAATGATGATGGTGTTGGTCGTTGGGTGCGTCGCTTTTAGCCGCCAATGGGCCTGTGGTGGGTCTCAATATAGAGTGGTGTATAGGTTGAAGATGAAGTGGCTTGGTGGTGCCCCTTATTTCTAGTAAAGATCCATCCATTTTAGACAACCAAAGATGTTAATTTTGTTAAGTTTGTAAATTGTTGGACTAAAAATGTGATGTTTCAAAGTTGGGGGACCAAGGCTAAAATATACTGATATCACAGGGACCACTTGTGTAACTAAATTAATAGGATTTCACAATTATGTTCAAAATTAGCTTGTGTAGGGATTTTATTGCACAAAAAATTGTTGATAGACTTTTATAGATAAAAATAAAAATTATATTGGTTTTTTATGATATTTTTCTTAAAAATATCTAACATTTTATTTTGTTTTGTTCATATAATTTCTAAATGATGGTTTTTCTTAACAATTGATGCATACTATGCGTATAACAGTTGATCAAGAACCAATTACACTAAGTTGTTTTTATCTATTTGCAGGTATCATTCGCTCATTTACATACGTGTTCTAATATACTACACGGTTCATCACATTTACATATTTTTGGTGACCTGAAGTTGCCTTAACAGACAAAATTGTAATCATGTGTTCAAACCTTTTTTAAAAATCATATAATAATTTATTGGGGCCATTTGAAGCTAAACAATATAGATTGGTTTTAAAACTGGCATCCAAATATCGATTCATGTTTCTTAATAATTACAAAGTTTCGAGTAAAAGACATATGAGCCTTGTGGGGATTGGGGGTATGGTCTTGTTTGTATTTGCGTGTACAAAATTGTCGTTCTTGGTCATCAAAAACAATTTTCAAATAATATATTTATATTTATTTTATTTAAATACTTTTAAGAATCTTTATATTTATTTCTTTTAAAATACTTTTCTCTTATATCTTAAAAAATATATATACACGACACTTTTAAAAGCTCTCTGGTTGTTTCATACATTCTTTCAAGCCACCGAATTGTTTTATTTGTAAATGGAGGATTCTTATACATTTGTCCCGAATTCACGGGTATGAGTCTCACCAAACCCAGATTTTCCTTAAACTGGTTATAACATCTAATATATCAAAAATTAATCTCACCAAATATTTTATATAAAAAATCTATAAATTAAGAATATACTAAAAATGAATATTCATTTTAAAAAAAGATATTACTTATAATTAAGAAACAATTTTATAGTAAAAAAAATAAACGGGTCATATGTCTCACCAAACCTAAATAGTTTTCAAACGTGTTATAACATCTCATTTATTTGTGAACTATTTCATCATCAAACCCTAAGTACATTATTAACTTTATTACAATAAATAATTAAAATAAAAATAAAAATATATATAAATATAAAAAACGAAAAATAAAAACAGCCCCGTAATACGGGGATAAAACCTAGTTTATATATATTTCTTTTAAAATGCTTTTCTCTTATATTTGTATTTATTTCTTCTCAAAAAAAAATTTCTCTGTCCTTCACCCAATCACTCATTATTTTACAATTCAAACTACCTACAAAACAAAGTATCTCAAAAAATTTAATTATTTTACTTACAATTCAAACTATCTTCAAAACAAAATATCTAATTATTTATTATTAGCAGAAGTTATACGAAGATAATTCTTGACATATTCTACCCCGTCATGAATATTTAGTTACCTCAATTAGTGATGTTTAGTTGCGTAACTTTGTAATATTTATATCAGGTTGTAATAATTCACAATTCAATAACAATTATGAATCATCAGTTTTCATTTATACTCTTTAAATTTAAAACCGATGTTATTATATATCAACTTGATATAAAAATCCTTAAATTGTAAAAATCACACATTATAATAATCACTATATTTGAAAATAATATAAAGCAGTGCCATAAACAACCAAGCAAGACGTCATTACTCATCATTTCATTCTAATATTGTTCTATATTACGTTTATGGTCATATTTCACGTGACTCATGACTAAATGAGTGGCCTTACTGTTTAAATTTAGATACATATTCGAGTTCTACCATATGGTAAAAATCATATGTTGTATCAAATTTTACAGATCCGATGGTATACCAACCAGTTATCCAAATTATGCCAAAGTTTTGTACTATGTATATTATACCTGCCGACACCATTAAGGTACTCAATGTTACCCATTTTAAATTGTGAGTTCAAAATAAAATCCAACTTTAATTTATAAAAATCCTTAACCTAACATTCTATTTAGTTAAAAAAGTCTTAAAACATTAGGAATTTAGGAACTAGGTGTAATTAAAAAAAATCTAACTTTTATAAAGTTATTCATTTAAGAAATTCTTTTTATTTTTTATACGACAATCTAAAATTAGGCGCGTAAACCAATGCAATAGTTTGTTAGCAGTTCGTAAATCATTTAATGGAAAGTTTATTTAATTAAACAAATAAATAAATATGAACACATGTCTCATTCGTTACTGAACATATACGCACGTTTATTTTCTTGCATCTTGTTTATTTGTTTAAATATATATTCAAACTTTTTTATTATTAATATTAAGTTAAATTCATTTGATTTCATATGTTAAAAACCTTCGTTTATTTTAAAAAATAGATGTAACGATGATAGTATTTTAAACTTTAAATTGAATGTTCACCAATGCTTTTAATTAGGATTTGGTTATGTTTGTTCTTTAATATCCATTTATATTTGTGAATCGTTTGGCTAGTATATTAAAAACCGAACGTAAACGAACATGAATACTTTAATATTTTGTTGATAAGTTGATACATTAACAAAATAAGAAAATTCATTCATTCATTATTTAAGGGTTCATGTACTTTGGTTTCTTAAGGCCTATCCACAAGTCAACATACTAAAACAAGACTCATAATTCATGGGGCTTGTGGATGAGAGTGATCATGCATTGCTGGGTTGCGAGGGTGCATGATGACCATTCAGTCCATACATTTGCCACGAGCACCTTTGTTTTGTAGCCTGATCCATCACTATATACACATCTCCACCTATTGTCATTACACAATCCATTTCCTGCACCTACACATGCTCAAGCTGGGCGGTCCATTTATTTTACTTTCTCAATATCAATATGATCTACAATATATAGATATGCATTATGTATACAGTATACCACAACTCTTATTGCCATTAAAAAAAATAAAATACCACGACTCTTGCTTGTAATTATTGCCTTGTTAATTTATAAAAACTATATCCCCAAACAATAACCATGTTATATAGGGTGTAAATTAACAAGTTGAGTTGTTCATAGCTACTCGAGATTGGCATGCTAAAACACTATTAAAAACTCTGGGACGTTTCTTATAGCAACAATCGTTTTACGTAGGAAACACCCATTAGCAACATTTTTCCAACAAAGTTGACTCTACAGGAAAAACTTACTGGGAAATTTCTACCAACAAGGTCTCCCACTAACTTCTGATACACAACATATTTAGGGGAGGGTTCTAAACATAAGTTTTTTTCAAGCAAACAGAAAGATCGACAAGATAAAAAATTCATTTTTTCCAACTTCAAAAGTTTTCAATTACAAAAAGAAAAATGGTTGAAAAGCAGCATTTATTCATTTAACATACTAAAGAATATATAAACAACATTTGTTATTTGTAGAACCTAAGCATGTGTAGGAATGTGAAAATATTTTGTAGGCATTTGTACGTATGTAATAAGTTTAGAAAATATACTTTTTACATATGTGTTGGTAAACGTTTAAAAATGAAAAATTTAAACATATGAACACTTTATTTATTTTTTTTTTATGTATATATGTATATGTGTGTGTATGTATGTATGTATGTGTGTGTATATGGGAATCTTAAAAACTAAACTTTGTGTTGGATTGGTGTTACTATTATTATTTTATGATGTGTTTTTTTTTCTCTTTTCATTTGTTTCCCCTCGATGAGGAATATATTGTGTCATTGTTGCTAAACTCGAAATATATATGATTATTTTTAGGCGCATCAATTGTGTTTGTAGGTTTTTAATAAGTTTCATGCAGATTTCAGATTTTTGAAGTTTAATATTTAATTCATTTCTTTATAGGAATAAGTTTTCTAAAAAAAAAACTTTTATCTTATTATTTTATACAGCTTTGCTGAAGAGGTTTGATTGATAACTCATAAAAGTTTGATACCAAAACCCATCGTCAAACCAAAACAATCCTATCCAGAATAAAGGTTTGATACCAAAACCACATATGGAAACATACCCACCCATAAATACGTATGAATAAGCTGTTAAAGTCAATGTATTAAGATTAAAAAATCAAAAATAAAAAGTGATGAAAGTGCTAATTTGTAGGTTGAATATATGGATCTAAAAAATATGATTATAGCCAATGTTTTAAGACTAAAAACTATTTTAGAAAGAAGGTAAAGAAATGTTAAGTACTATTTAGGTACCTAAATACGCTTTGGTTAGTACCTTTATTTTTTTTAATGTTTAAATTTTTTAATTTATATATATAACACAACCTGAGCTACATCTGGATAAAATTATAAGTTTTCAAAAGGTATAATTTTAACATTTTTGTTTACCAAATAGGTTATTAAAATTATAAGGTTTCAAAAGGTATAATTTAACGATCAAATTTGACAAGATTCAAACAGTGGTTTAACTATTCACTTGTATCTAGTTGATGAGTAGAAAGATTCTGGATTGATGTGTTGAATATGCAAACGGTGAACTCAAAACAAATTATATATTTATTTGTGTTAATCACATCGATCTTAGCTCAGACACTCTTAAAACCGTGGCGTATTCATATCGTGTTAGAAATTGCCGGCGTGTGTTCAAACATCAACCAAATAATAAGAGGCTTTAGGGTCTGTTAATACTCATTTCATTTTATAACTTGACCCCTAAACTATTAACTATCTATGTGTTAAATAGTTCTAATAAATTTAAAGATACATTATTATGATTTATGAACTTTATTAAAGTGAAGTTATTACAACATTAGGTTTCAACACCTTGTAAAAATGAAGTACTGTCGAGTGTCGACTATCGAGGAAGGGAAAGAAACTCTTATCTGTTTTAAGACATATTTGTTTAATCCATCTTAATTTTCTTTTGTATTCAAGTTCCGCCAAACAAAAATTCTTTTGTGTTACTTAAATACATGGTAAACTTTGGTAAATTAAACTATAACATCTCATATATTCGTGAAAGTGTGAAACTCTTTCATCATTAAGGAGGTGTTTGGGATTCCTTATTTTGTCTTTTTACGATTTTTCATTAAGTTAATAAGTTACAAAAGTGTAATTTATAGAACTTTTTCTCTCACAATATAAAAAATCTTAAACACCTTATTACTTTTTCAAAAGTTTATAAGTTATAAGTTGGTGAAAATAAGCAATCCCAAACACCCCCTAAATCTTAATTACATTATTAACTTACTTACAATAAATAAAATTAAAAGATCCAAAAAATATATATAAATATTAGAAACGAATAATGTAAAACAACTCTGTAATACGAGGGGGGGTAAAATTATTTATAATTAAGAAACAATTTTATAGTAAAAAAATAAATGGGCCATGAGTCTTACCAAACCGATCTAGCTTTTAAAACATGTTATAACATCTCATTTGTTTACGAAAATCTTTCATCGTCAAATCATATCTACATTATTAACTTTCTTACAATAAATAACATTAAAATCCAAAAAATATATAAATATTAGAAACGAATAATATAAAACAACTCCGTTATACGCGAGATAAAAGCTACTTGACATATATTTTATCACATCTACTTATTCCAATAAAGTAAAATAATTGTAAATACATGTTGCTTTTTGGTTAATCCTCACAATTTTTTCTCTTCAAAACTAATATATGTCATAAATCGATAATTATTCACTTTCATTTTACACTTCATTTATATTATATCTTTAACATGATTAAATTATTTATTTTTTTAAACTATATTTATATTATATCTATACACTTCTATAAAAGTAATTATTTACATATTATAGTACTATACATTTTTAATATATATTTCATAACATACTTAGTGAAATCCAAAAATTAATAACAAACCATGTTTGTTAAATACTGAAAAAATATAATTTTAAATGTTATTATTAACATATTATACTATATATATTGTTAAAGATTGTAAATAAAAAAACTCTAATATGCTTTCAGTTTACGAAGTAATTTTTTAAACATTAAATTATAAATATATGCTTAAAAGTTTATCCATTTTTTAAAAATAAATCCATTAATCTATTAGTTTTTTTTTTGTATATTGTCATATAATTTATAAATTATAAATAAATGATTTAAATCTATCTATTTATTTTTCAGTTAATTTAGTAAACTATACATATATGTGTTACATTGTAAGGATAGTAATCCCTTTCAAATATAATAAAACTTATCATATTTAATTTCTTGGTTTTTTTTTGTCAATGATTGCTTCGGGTTTTTTATGAAATTTAAATTTGATTGTTACGGGTTAAAAGTTGGTAAATGTATCGTTTGGTACTAATTAACTACATTTGGCTCAAATTTGTTACGGGTTAAAAGGGTAATCTGAATATTTTTAAAAATTTGAGAATGCAAATAAATTTATCGTAAAACTTGTTATGGGTTCAAAGTTTTGACTTAAAATGTATAACAAATGAAAGTTTAAATTTTAAATGTGCTTGAGTTTCAAATTTATTTTTAAGGACTTTGGAAATAGTCAAAAGATTCGGGATTTTGCATATTGAGTATTTTTCTCATGACTATTAAAATTTAAGAAAAAATGACAAATACTTCTGACATGTCACCTTCAAGCCTATCAATGCTTCTAACTTTTATCAAATTAGAAACATTTGTGTCAGTATTAATTTTTCATTGAATAGTGATCAAAATGTTGTTTGTGAAGCATGTCGTATAAAATTAGGCTTAAGTTAAACAAAACATTCACAAAATTGAACGGATTAACATCTGATTTTTTTTTTTTTTTTGCCAATTAAAGTCGATAACCCCTCAAACTTATCATTTTTTTATGGTGTAGCTTAAAACAAATATTATATGAGAAGTATTCTCTGAAATTGGTTCATAACCAAGTTTCTTTCAATTATACATATGTGATACTAAGAATAAATTTTCAATAGACAGAGTGTTCTTGGGTATTTTTGCACGCACATTTTTTTTATTAAGTTCATTATATTTTGGAAAATAACATTTTGTGATATAAATAAAATCAATTTATGTATAATAATACAAAAATAGATGTAACACATTTTTTATATGCATTGTTTTATTTGTAACTTAATTATTTAGATAATTTCGTACGTCACACGGACTCGAAAGCTAGTTTATTATAAATATCTATGTGTAATAAAAACAAAATATATAATCATTTATTACAATTTATGTTACAACTTATACCACATACGCGTATGGCCTTAGGATTTGCATATTATGTTGCAGCACATGATTGAGGCCATGATAGAGTTCACCAAATTCAAGGCACTAGGGTGTAAAGGCAAATTCTAAAAGCAAATCTTAATTACGTTGAGTATGTTGTAATACTTTTTCAGATATCATACGATTCGTATATAATATTATACGGTTCATATGGTTTTGTATAAACAATACGAATAATATGAAAAACATACGATTCATATGAACAACTTTTAAGTAAAATTAATAAACGTTTCGTATGTAATGTTATACGGTACATAAAAAAGGTTTATTTTCAACCGTTAGTATTAGAATATAATTAAATACTGCCTCACGATATACCTGACCGCTCCCCAACCCCTGATTTTTAGTCGCCAACAGCTCTGCAGCTATTATATCCCGCTCCTCCACCTCTAGCATTTGTCCCGGAAACCACAAAAGTCCTGCCCGCAAGGACCACTGCAGATCAATATCGGGGAAAACATCGGCAATACCCATGAGTGTAATTGTGTTCTTGTCGAGTTCCTTCGGAGGGAACACAGTCATGGAGGACAACCACATTATATCTTTTGTATAACCCAAAGATTTTGCAATCTTTGTAATGTATGGCCCGCCACAGATGCTGCCGGTGCCTTTCCTTACTTTATAAGAATTGAAATGCATTGTCATGCTATACGCCAGATTGCAGTTAGCTGGGGTCAGCAAACAATAAAGATGGAATAAATCATGTTTAGTGCACCACTCTTGACCCCTGTAACGAGCACAAACCGTAAATGCAATCACCCTCTGTATGTACCTATGAAATGGTTTTCTGATCATCGTTACTCGTTGCTTCATACCCCTAACTTCTACAAACTCACGATAACCTATATTAGGCCAAAACTCTATCATTTGTTGGCGAGTTATGTCTCTCAATCCATCGGTAAACATTGTTGTCTCAACCTCTTCCGTCGTGTATAACCCCATAAGCATGCCAAATTCTGCTAATGACAACTCTTGCTGGACCTTGTTCATTCTAAAACAAACTGCTTTATTATAATGCAAATTATCAGACGGATTGAATGAAAAGGTACTAAGGAACTCAAGACAAAGCTCCTTGTAGGCTGGAAGAACTATGTCAAACAACCGCCTAAAGGGGGTCGCCCCCGGCAACCCAATGATTTGTTCTGCTTCATCAAGCGAACATACATTCCGCAAAATATTCCAATCGATAATGCGAGGCCTGTGCATATCCATATCGACGAGAGCCTCAAGGAGGGAGTGAGCAGTACTGCCCGGAGAAAACTATAGCAACGGGTGACGCTCTAATTGCCTACTCCGTTTCCGGGCACTAGAAGCCATCCTAATAATACATATAAACAAAAGTATTCAACAACAATCTAAATTAAATTAAAGCTTAAAAACATGTTAACATGTTGCATGATGCCAATTAGTAAATAAACACAATACATTAAACTTTTACTTAAAAGCATACTATCTTTCATATACGGTTCATATGTTTATGTTAGATTACATGCTTCGTATGAAATTTTATACGTCTCGTCTTCCATATAATACGAACTGTATACAAAAGCATATGACTCGTATAGTTTCTGAAGCATATGACTCGTATGGTTTTCCATATGACTCGTATGGCTTCCTTGATTTGACTAACTTAAGTTATTATTCTATACGTTGCGTATGCCAGCATACGTTGCGTATGAGGCCTATGATTAGATGGGAGAATGGTGTGTAAATAAGCTAAGTGGTGTATCTCTAGCAAACTCCGGTGTAAATTTCTAAAGAGTCCGATTAGTGACACCTCCTATACGGGGTGTATAGAGCCCCATATAAACCCTTGTATAGTTCTATACGGAACGTATAAGGTATAAGGGGTGTCTAGGTGTCCCTGAAAACCCCTTTCAAAAACCATGTGTAGTCATAAGTCCATATGAATGTTATACGACACGTGTCAGCCATGTCATCAAAGGGAAGTTAAGACAAAATATGATGTAATGCCATAATGTTATAAAGCCCTATAAACCTCGTTCGATCATTACACAATTATTATTTTTTAATTTTTTCTAACTTTTTAATAAAATAAAAGAATTAATATCTCTTCAAAATTTTTTAATAATTCTCCATCAATCATATTTTTTGTTTTTTTTTTTAAATTACTACTAAGGGACGACATCATCATTTCGCTGGTGACGCCAAATTAGTCCACAACGCCCTGACACCGTTGGTGGTAAGTGAATAAGTTATAAGTCATATCTTTATGACTTATATAAGAAGGTTAATACCTTCGTCACTCCATTCTTAATAGATTAAAAAAATATAATAATGATAATAATATAAGTCCCTTCCGGTTTCCACATTTAAACTTGCATACCTCAAACCCCTCTCTCTGAGCCTTCTATTTTGCACAAATCTCTTTCTCTCTTTCTCTTAACATATACATAGTTTGACTAGTAAACTTCTCCATCATTTCAGTCTTCATTATCCTTCTACACATTTCACCCTTCACAACCCTTAACTCCCATGGCCCTTCAATTCACATAAATATCATCACTAATTTCTTGCAAACCCCACCTCCAAGAACATGCCACCAACCTCTGTAGTAGTCACACTTGACAAATCAACCAACTTCTCTTTACTACAAGTTGATGATTCTGAAAAACAAAGAACAGCAAGCACCAAACAATACTCATGGCTTCTGTTGC
Organism: Bidens hawaiensis; assembly: GCF_021521415.1. Taxonomy (NCBI): domain Eukaryota; kingdom Viridiplantae; phylum Streptophyta; class Magnoliopsida; order Asterales; family Asteraceae; genus Bidens; species Bidens hawaiensis. The sequence goes on along the minus strand of NW_027491896.1, from coordinate 787,423 downwards.
TCAAAGCTCAAAGAATCCTATCCTTCTTTCCATGGGTAACAATGGGTGTTTCAAAAACATATCTTTCTGTTAAAAACCGCATTGCTTCATCAGATTCAACCAAAGATGAAGTCAAATACAAAGAAAAGATCATGTACAAATTTGTAAAATCATTTCTTGCCATTTCTGTTATTATTTTGGGTGTTGAGTTGTTTGCTTATTTTCAAAACTGGGACTTGAATTATATTCCTAATGAGGCTATGGGACTTGTGCACTCGTGTTACATGAGTTGGATTGGATTCAGAGGTGAATATATTGCTCCATTCATCACTATGTTGTCCCAGTTTTGTGTCTTGCTGTTCTTGATCCAGTCGGTTGATAGATTCATACTTGGGATTGGGTTTTTTTGGATCAAGTTCAAGAAAATAAAGCCACTGATTGATGATGATGGGTTTTGTGATGTTGAAAAGGCTTCAACTTTCCCCATGGTTCTTGTTCAGATTCCCATGTGCAATGAAAGAGAGGTACGGTTCGTCTACGCTCGTGAATCATTTTTCAAGCTAGAGAATGGCTCAGGCTCGACTCGTCATTTATTAATTATTTTACTTATATGTATACTTATTTATTTGCATATATTTTAATTGTTACTTTTATAACATTATATATTTTTACTTATTATTATCATAATGTTACATATAATAATAATTATTAATTATTATTAAAATATATATATTTAATATATTAAATAAAAGTTATATAAATATAGGATTGTGAGCCGGCTCGAGCTCGACAAGTGAAAATCGGGCTCGGGCTAAATGGCTCGTCTGTTAAACAAGCTTATTGTTAGGGTCAAGCTTTTAGCGAGCCCATCTTGAGTAGCTCACGGTCAGTTTGGCTCGTTTGCACCCTTAGGTGACGAAGTACCAAATGGTCAAATCTAACAGTCAACAACAAAATTAATGTTTTTTATGAATCTTTTTGTTGAGTATTATTGTGGGTTTTGTGTAATTAGGTGTATCAACAATCAATTGCAGCTGTGTGCCAATTGGATTGGCCAAAAGATAGGATCTTGATTCAAGTTTTGGATGATTCAAGTGATGAAGTTATACAGATTTTGATAAGAAATGAAGTGAATTTATGGAAGGAAAAAGGGGTGAATATAATCTACAGACATAGATTTGTTAGAACAGGATATAAAGCTGGCAATCTGCATTCAGCAATGTGCTGTGATTATGTTAAAAACTATGAATTTGTTGCTATTTTGGATGCTGATTTTCAGCCAAATCCTGATTTCCTGTTGCTGACAGTTCCTCACTTCAAGGTAACAAACCTAATAATTGATCATGGGTAATGCACACTTGCTATATTTAGTAACTTTTTTTCATCTTTATGTTTCTTTTATTTAATTGTTAATTTTAATCAGATCATTTGGGAGTTTAGTTGAATAAAATTTTGTGAGTAAACAGCCTCTTTGTAGCATTGCGCACTAAGGGGGCTGTGAACAAAATCAAAATAACCGAACCCGAAAAATAATCGACTGTTTGGTTTATGTTTATCAAAAAACCGGTTTTGTCGTTCGGTTTTGGTTTTTCTATAGCCAAAAACCGAAAAACTCGAACCGTAACCGACAAAAAGAACCGATTTTAAGCAATTTATAAGAATTTAATAAAAGGTGTAGCCAAAAAACTTAGGTTTTATATGTGTACTAATCAATTAACTATTAACTAATAAGAAATTTTCAGACCTAAAGTTTTTAGGCCCAACTTTATTATCTAGGGCCATTTTTTTGGTATTTAGAACCCAAAAACTGATTTTAGGGCCGTTTTCAAACAACGGAAAATTGAATATTCAGTTTTGGTTCAGTATCAGTGTTTCAATAATCAAAAATCAATCTGACTCATAACCAAAAAATTGACTTTAAGTAATTTATAAGAAATTATCAAAAAATTTACGCACAATGTTTCAGGCCCAAATTTACTAATGTGGCCCATTTTCTATAGTTTTCAAAAGCCCGTAAACCGAATTAGGCCCAAACAATTTAAAAAAAAAACAAATTTTAAGTTTTGGTTCGATTTAAGCCCCTAAAACGGACACATGCACACCCATAGGGTTATGTTGTTATATATTAAAAATATTTAATTCTAAAAATGTGTTACATTTGCGTGATTTCAGGGGAAACCCGACTTGGGTCTTGTTCAAGCTCGATGGTCATTTGTGAACAAAGATGAAAACTTACTGACACGGCTACAAAACATAAACTTGTGCTTCCATTTTGAAGTTGAGCAACAAGTGAACGGTCACTTTCTCAACTTCTTTGGGTTCAATGGCACGGCTGGTGTTTGGAGGATCAAAGCTTTGGAAGAATCGGGCGGTTGGCTTGAAAGAACAACGGTTGAAGATATGGATATTGCGGTTAGAGCCCATTTGAACGGTTGGAAGTTCATTTACCTTAATGATGTTAGAGTTCTTTGTGAGTTACCCGAGTCTTATGAAGCTTATAAGAAACAACAACATCGGTGGCATTCTGGCCCTATGCAACTTTTTCGTCTCTGCCTTCCTGCTATCCTTTCTTCCAAGGTTCGTTTAGAGGTGTTAAACGGGTGTTCATTGGTTGGCGGTTGAACCTGACCCGATATAAAAAATCGTGTCAGACACATGAACCTAAATGTGACATGGGTTTTGACGGGTTGACATAAACACGACCCATTTAGCTCAAAATATTATTTTCTTTAATTATGATTATTACTTTATTACTACTATGATTATTATCAATATTATTATTTTTGCATATTTATACTCTAATATAATAAATTTACAACAAAAGTACCAGTGTATATATAACAGTTACATTAACGAAAACTGACCCGATCTTGTTTAGACTAATCCAAATTCACGAATTTTGTGTTACTGTTGTACCCAAAATAATACATTGTGTTAGACTTTTGACCCATTTTCTTTTCTTTTTGCAGATATCAAAATGGAAAAAAGCAAACTTGATCTTTTTATTCTTCCTTTTGCGAAAAATGATTCTACCGTTTTACTCGTTCACTCTCTTCTGCGTGATCTTACCCTTAACAATGTTCATACCCGAAGCCGAATTACCAATTTGGGTAATATGTTACGTACCCGTCACCATGTCAATATTAAACATCCTCCCATCACCCAAATCATTCCCATTCTTGATGCCATACTTATTATTCGAAAACACAATGTCGGTAACCAAATTCAATGCAATGATATCGGGCCTGTTTCAGCTCGGAAGTGCATACGAATGGGTTGTTACCAAGAAAACCGGGAGGTCGTCTGAGTCAGATTTGTTGGCGTTTTGTGAACGCGAATCGAAGGGTTTGAATGATGAGAGGATTCAGAGACGGTTATCGGATTCGGGACTTGAAATGATGGGGAAGCTTAAGGAACAGGAGACACAAATTGTTGTTGAAAAGAAGAAGAATAGGATTTATAGAAAGGAAGTGGTACTTGCATTGTTGTTGCTAACTGCTGCTGCTAGAAGTCTTTTATCAGCTCATGGGATTCATTTTTATTTTTTGTTGTTTCAAGGTTTGTCGTTTCTTGTGGTCGGGTTGGATTTAATTGGTGAGCAAGTTAACTGAAATGTTAAAGTTGCGGTTTTTAAAATCGTTAGAACACGAAAATGGTTGGTTTTAGTCGGATGGTTAGTATGGTGGACCATATTTCGTGCACATATTATGCTTAGGTGGAAGAGAGAGAAGAGAGGTATAGACAGAAAAAACTCAAGAGAGTGGCAAATATTATTAGTCGCGGATGGGTGTTTAGAGACGGGAAGATAGCAGAGAGAGAACATAATTATCATAATAATTAAGTATATTAATATAGATTGTGTAAATTTAGTTTTAGGTGATATTGTGTGTGTTATCTTTTTGTCATAGTTTTTACTAATACAATGTAAGAGTTATATAAATAATCTAACAAAACATGTGGTACATCTGGATTCTGCAAACAGTTAAGGAGATCTATAAGGCAATGTGTAACGGGACGATAAAATGGTGAGACGGGGGCGATTTTGGGGGGAGCCCCGTCCCCGGGCGATTTTAGGGCGAATTGGGGCGGGGGCGAGAGCCTTTTGTCACCGGAGAGGGTGAAGAATATTATTATTTTATTAAATAATACCGTTTAATAACGGTCAAAAATATAAAAAAAAAGTTAATTAAAACAATATATATATATATAACATACGCCTTCTTCTCCATTTCATATCCATTTCAAACACAATTCATACTTAAATTCTTCAAAAAATCTAGCAAAATGAGTCCTCCAAACAACCCGAACCAACCGAATCCCGTGGAACTCACCGCTACCATGACTGAAGTCATCAAAAAACACGAAAAGTTTGCCGATGAACTCAACGATACCATGAGAGAAACCAACAAACAACACGAAAAGATTGCCGCTATGATGGAATTGCGGGAAATGAGTAAAGAATACGAATCCCTCAAAGCGGCCGGGTCACACGAATAGGCCGCATTGTTGCAACGACGACGAGTTGAAAAAATGCGCGAATATTATGGATATTAGTATTTTTTTAAGTTATGTTTTTTTAGTTATGTATCTTTTTTTTAGTTATGCTTTTTTTTAGTTATGTATTTTTTTTAGTTATGTATTTTTTTGTATTTTTTTTTAATTTTAATACATTTTTATTTTATTATTTAATTTTCTATGTTTTATTTGTTTTAATTATAAAAAGAAAATAATAAAAAGATAATTGGGCCCAGTTTGTAGCCCCTACACCATTACACCCCAAAAACAAATTCTCACCCTTGTTGACTGGGCGCCACGTGTCGCAATTCACCCCAATTTGTAGCCCCTCCACTGTACATAGCCTAAGACTTTTAATACAAGTACAATCTGATCAACATATTGACACTTCTTATACCCGAATAGAATTTCACATCATTTCTTTCTGAATCTAGCAGTACTTAAAACTAATAATTTCTTGCAATTTGGATTGCAAATCTTAATAGTTTTAAATAATTAGATTTTTAAAGAAGATGTTTATATTAATCGCTCGTGTATCCTACCTACAAAAGTTAATTAGCCCTTATGTCACGCACCACCAAATTACCCAATAATTTTCGCGTTATCCGGATCATTCCGGAACCCTAAAGAAGCACCAAGGGCTGCCCGGAATAATCCAGAACAAACTAGAGCAGCCCGGAAGACTCAAGAAGGAACATCCTGAAACTGCCCGGCCCTCTCCGGAACTATCCGGAACAGCCCGGTGCGCTGCGGAACTCTTCGAAACAGCCCGGTGCACTTCGAAACTCTCCAGAACAACCCGGATGCGTATGGAACAACCCAATACCCTCCGGAACAGCCTAGTACGTGCTAAATCAACCCGAAAGAACCAAGATCCTTCTAAGCCTATGAAGAAGCTTCAAGATGCAGGAAATCTCTAGAAATCCTACCTAGATATTTTGTATGGAGTAATCTAGAATAGAACTCTCTAGATCTTGTTGTATTAGTATAAATAGGCGACATGGGGTCTCATTTGAGATCACCCAACTCTTGTAAACAATTAAGCATTGTAAGCTTAACTTCCAGCAATATAAAAACTCTTGTCTTGAATACTTGCAATCAAGTCACTTCAAGAAACCAACACTACTCTTCAAGACTTCCGCTGCCCAAAAACTCGTTCAAATAAACCACACAGGCTTACTTAGACGAAGTTCTAAGGACGCACGAGAGTCAGAAGAATAACTCCGTGACAGTTGGTATCAGATCACGTCGATTCGTCGGGATGGCATCCGAATCAAAACCCGAAGGCACTCTCTACACCGTTGGAGATGAGACGAAGAAAGGAAAGAAGTCTGCAAGAGAACTCATATTAGGCATAGAGAATCGCGTCGAAGAGGTGGAGACGTCACTGGTGGAATACAAAACCCATGTCGACGCACTCCAAGCAGAATTCGACATATTCAAGGCGCACACCAACGAATCACTACAGAAAGTTGAACCATTGAGTAGTGACGTGGTTGAATTAGAAGAAAACTTCAGAGCTGCCCTCGCAGTCATGCGAAACGATATGAAAGAAATGATTATGCACGAGCTGGGTCAACTCAAAACAAACGTGGAGAATATTGAAAAAGAGCTCGCTGTTTGCCACGATTTCTACAAGACTTTACAAGGCGAAGTTAACGTCTTGAAGATGGCCGTAGGAAACCGTGGCAGGAAGACTTGATTTCTCAGTGGCTCCACTCGATGACTACGACATTGTACTCAGAATGGAGTTCTTCCACAGATCAAACGTTGTCGTAGCAACAAGCTTAAATGCCCTTTACCTTACGAAGGGAAAACAAGTTTACACCGCACCAATGGAGGCGGAAACTCGGCAAAGGAAGACCATCTCTGCACTACGACTCATAAGAAGGCCAAAGACTCGCAACGAGGGCGTTGTGAAATCAGGTGGGGGAGGATGTCACACACCACCAAATTACCCAATATTTTTCGCATCATCCGGATCATTCCGGAATAAAGAAGCACCAAAGGCTGCCCGAAACAATCCGTAACAAACTAGAGCAGCCCGGAAGACTCAAGAACGATCCAGAACATCCTGGAACTGCCCGGCCCTCTCCGGAACTATCATGAACAGCCCAGTGCGCTCCGAAACTCTCCGAAATAGCCCGGTGCACTCCGGAACTCTCCAGAACAACCCAGATGCGTATGAAACAGCCTGGTACCCTCCGGAACAGCCTAGTACGTGCTACCTCAACCCAGAAGAAACCAAGACCCTTCTAGGCCTATGAAGAAGCTTCAAGATGCAGGAAATCTCTAGAAATCCTACCTAGATATTTTGTATGGAGTAATCAAGAATAGAACTCTCTAGATCTTGTTGTATTAGTATAAATAGGTGACATGGGGTCTCATTTGAGATCACCCAACTCTTGTAAACAATTAAGCATTGTAAGCTTAACTTCCAGCAATATAAAAACTCTTGTCTTGAATACTTGCAATCAAGTCACTTCAAGAAATCAACACTACTCTTCAAGACTTCCGCTGCCCAAAAACTCGTTCAAACAAACCACACAGGCTTACTTAGACGAAGTTCTAAGGCTGCACGAGAGTCAGAAGAATAACTCTGTGACACTTAACTCACTTGTTGACAATTATCAATGTGTTAAACTTTATATTTATGTTGTAAAAAAAGTTGGTTAATTGATGTATTTAATTATAGTGCAACTCGAATGACCTTTTATTAAGCGAATCAAATATGTCAAGTAGAATTTGAAAGGCTAGATATGAAAAAAAGTTTGGAGGTAAAGAAGTAAAGATTGTAGAGATTATAGGTGATATCAAGCCTTTGGGCTTTCTTTGGTTAAACATAGATCGAAAACAAAAAGACCAAATGGTCGAATTCGTGTAATTTTATTTTCTTGTAGTTGTGTGGATTTTGTAATGCCTCTCAAGGTGGTGGAGGGTGTTTGATTGATGTTATTTCGCTTTGTTTATAAAAAGTACACAGTTAAAAAAAGTTATGCCATGTAGAATATGACATGTAATCCAAACCTAATATTTTTATGAAATGTTTCGTTAAGAATTTATTGTCCATGTGTAGGGCTGTAAATGAACCGAACGAACACGAACATGGCCTTGTTCGTGTTCGTTTGTTAAGGAAATAATGTGTTCACGAACGATTCACGAACACTTACCGAACGAGATTTTATGTTCGTGTTCGTTCATTAAGGAAATTAATGTGTTCATGAACGGTTCACGAACATAAACGAACACAAATAAAATCAGCAAAGTCTAGATATTAAGACCGATGTATTTATCAATGTGAATAATGAAAGCATGTAAACGAATTGAACGAACACGAACAAGGGCATGTTCGTGTTCGTTCATTTAACTTTAAACGAACACGAACACTTAATCGAACAAATATTTATGTTCATGTTTGTTTATTTAAAAAATGAACATTTGTGTTCGTTTATGCTCATTTGTTTAAAATACAAACGAATATAACCGAACAAAGATAAATGAACATATATGAACAAAAAAAACATAAACGAATATAAATGAAAACACTTAAATGAACACAAATTAACAAATATAAGACTTTAAGTTAATGACTCATCCAAATAATATTTAATAATTTTTTATTAATACATAAGCAAAAATAAATAAACAGACATAAACGAACATAAACGAACGTTCATGAACATAAATGAACGAATGAGACATGTGTTCATGTTTGTTCGTTTAATTAAACGAACACACACTTTTTGTTCATGTTCGTTCGTTTATAAAATAAACGAACATAAACGAACTTCCCGCCGAAAATTCACGAACAATTCACCGAACATTCGGTTCGTTTACAGGCTATCCATGTGAAAGAAGAAACCATTTATTTCTAGTTTTATTTTACTTACTGATTGTAAGAAACTTATTTATCTCAATAAATGTGAAAGTTACTTGACGTACTTCTAATACTTTTTAAGTTAGTTACTTATTTAATTTGAAGTTTATGTGGAGTGTAGTGGCTGCTTAGTTTTAAAATAAATGTTAATTGAAAAAGATGTAGTTTAAAGAAAAAATATAATTATTGGTTGAAGTTACACACATTATGCAATTATGAAGCATCATTATTCTTATTTCTTATGAATTGTTATTCCTTCTATGCAGACTATGCTGATTATAAAAGAATGATTATCATGTATTACACCAAAAGAATACGATTATACAAAGATAACAACTTGTGAATGAAATGAAAATAAAGTATTACATGTGACACTCACCTAAACCAAGAAAATCTAGTAAGCTCAAACTGAAAAAGTTTGTTGCAACAAAATCACAGTTACATTGATCAATGTGACAATGTGCACTCAGATAGCGATCCAACCGTGTGAAGACTATTTAGCGCAGTCAACTTTAACAATGGGAAACACAACAACAGATGATGGATGGACGATGCATGTTCCAACCGTGAATTTATCAAGCCACGTCTAATAACAAAAGGTTTCATAAAAAAATGTTTGTTCAGATTGTCAAGTATCTATTATGTTCAAGATAGATTGATGCAAGCATAATACAAACATATGGTGTTAAGAAAACCCTGAGAACCCACATGTAAATAAGTTAATTTTAGATCTTGTTTCAGTTTAACACAACTTATGTTCAACTCTTAGAAAAACTTAAAAAGTATATAAAAAGACGGGAGGTGGACATCTATAATTCCACCTTATGTATACAGTATACTCTTTGGTCTTGTACCAAAAGTGGTTCTTCACTGTTTTTCCAAAATCTTTAGAGATCACCATGTACAAATCATTTTTCTAACATGGTATAGACCATCAACAATTTCATTTTTCCCCTTCTTCCTAGGAAAGGGATCAACAATAATACCTCGTTGTTCAAGGAAGAGATAACGTTGTGTTCTTCTCATACGTAATCATCTCTTCAAATACACACAAGATTATGTTTATAATGACTATTTTCATATTTAACTTATTAACTATTTACAAAATAATAATAAAACTCTACTTCAATCAAATATGCATAAAACCACTCATTTATCCATTCTTTTTTACATATTACTCAACCCGCTTGACCTGTACATTATACCATCTCCATTCGGTATAAATAATAAGTGTATACTTAGTATATTTTTACCATTTTACTTCTAGGAGGTCAAGCTCATTGCTGAATATGATAGCATCAAAGACTCTACAGGTTCAAACCTAGTACCATCCGTGTTTGACGTGCTTATGTTGTAGTGTGTGGACGTGCTTATACTGTTTGAAGTTATAATAATTTAGACTACCGAAGATACAGCAAAAACATGTGTCATTATAATTAAAACCAGCACGTACATAATAATTAAGGATTCTGAGTTCTTTCACCCATAAACACAAACAATTGGTCTGTCAAAAAGTTCAGGAAAAAGAATCTAAAATTCATAACGCCGTTGCCAGGGATCGAACAGGGGTCACTCGCGTGACTGGCGGAAACACTTACCACTTTACTACAACGACATATTGTATTATTATTTATGCTTTGTTTTATTCTTTTGACCAAGATAAATGGTGGTCCAGGGTGGTAAGACATTTGTTTCTGATGACAGTTCAATAACATATTAAAATTTTTAACAACTTTAAAAATTCAAGAGCATTTAAGTATTTAACTAAAAGTTAGTTAATAATGATACTAAAAAAATAAATTGATATGTATTTATTAATTAGTGTTAAAACGTCTAATTATAGAAAAAAAACATACAGAGGGTTTAAGTTAATAAATAAATTGGTATATAAATGGTAGTTAATGATTAAATTAGAAGAATGTGTAAATGATAAATAGACATGTTATGTAGAATCTAAGACCCAACACTCTTCTCTTGTGTATCTCTTAATTTCATCATATTTAATATTTCAAATTGAAGTGACATATGAAAATCACCTGTGAGAATATGATATTCGGTTTCTAGATTTTCCAAAGTTTAGATATAAGATTAGGACTAAGTCTTCTGTGTTTATGAGACATTTTAAAAATCAGAACTGACACGACGGTCTGCAATCGATCACTGGTTAGTTGCAAGACCTCAATAGAAGATCAAATACAAGGTAAAAAGATTAAATACGAGATAAAATGTCATGATTATATAATATCGGAAATTGATGTATTAGTTATTGATAGAATTTAGGAATGATTATTATGCGACGTATATTAGTGACTGATGATCATGTCTTTCTATTTTAACACTTTTCTTAAGACTAAATTTTAGTCACAAATATGTTTGGGAAGTATAAAGCTTTGAAGCAAAACTTATCCGTGCCTGGATGTTAATCTCAAATATGTCCTCTTTGTAATGAAAATTCGTCTATATGTATGGATAATTGATCACCAGTTTCTAATATGGAGTGAACATATTAAAAACTAGAATTTAATTTTTAATATTCTTAAATGGACTGAACAAACCTAAATTTATTCTTGAGCGGCTTTTGTATTATGTAGTGAATATCGTCTTAAAGAGTGACATCTTAGTGAAATGAGATTTGGTAAATCATATATTAGTAAGACAAGTACTCCCAAAAATTGATTAACCATGGAATGATGAACGCTTGAGATAATTAATCGATCTAAGAGAAGTTTGACGATTATAGGGTCACATACATAAAGAGAGAGCCATCGACATGAGAGCTAAGTGCATGCTACAAAATTGTTTTTTCTTGTACTTTAAGCTAAAGGGGTGTTAGGGATCGGGATTCCTAATTTTACTTCCTTATTATTTTTCATTAAGTTAATAAGTTACAAAAGTGTAACTTATGAAACTTTTCCTCTTAAAATATAGGCAATCCCAAAAACCTTATTACTTCTCAAAAAGTTTATAAGTTATAAGTTGATGAAAATAAGCAATCCCAAACACCCCTAAGTAAATTAAAAAAAGTAGTCTATGTAGTCTATCATTTAACTATGAGTAAAATGATCTTTGGGTCTCTTGCCCCTGATGCTGTTGCGTTTCTAAAAAGAGTTCAGCGGGTCGTGCACAGTAAGTCATCGACGCCGAAGAACGATAACTTTGTTTTCAGTAGGATCGGTTTTTCCATTCAAAAAGGGGTGGCGGCGCACTTGTTGCCCACTTACCTGACTCTTTATTGTAATTGGATCCTTTTATCTATTGTATGAATCATGTCCCATTTATCATTTTATAACAAGTTAACTGACTTCTTAACAATGTTAGAATCATAACTAGTTACAAAATAAAACTACATATATTTAGGGCATGTTTGGCTAAGCTTTTTGTTTTTCCTTTTTGCTTTTGGGAGAGGCAAATTGTTTTTGCTTTTAATTTGGTGTTTTTAGAGGGACATTTTAGACATTTTACCCCTCTAAAAAGCAAAAAGCAAAAACAAAAATCTTAGCCAAACATGCCCTTATTATGCTATCATTTCACAATTATGAAATTCCGGTTTTTGAATTCGATTCAACTAGTATGGCCAGTAAACCAATAACACGCCCGATTCACTGTCGGGTCCGAGCATGAAAACACTGAACCAAACTTAACATGTTTATCGACCTGACCCACTCCTCCTTTACACGCACCCCTATCATTTTTGGAATCTGCTCACTAGGCCAAACGACACCGGTGAGAATCGAACAAGATTTTGCAAGAGAATTTTGGGTATAGCTAAACCCATTATAGCATTGCGACTACCTAATTAAACGGTAGCCAATTCTAGCGCCTACAGGTATGTATGTTATCACACTCATGGGCTTGTTTACTTTTCTGGGTTCAACTTCTGTAAGACTGTGTATAAAGATTACATTCGTAAGTTAGTTTTAGCATAATATTCTTATTGAGCTTTTTATTTTAGTTTTAAATCCCAACGAGCAATGCATACCAGGTGTTCGATGAAATGCCCAAGAGAGATGCACTCATCATCCATTCACCTTTTAACTTTTGTGTTCATGGGCATCATTTTCGTTGATTTACTTATTCATTTAGGGATATGTATGATAGATAGTTCATCATCTAAAAGTGTGCATATTCAAATCATTTCTTAAGTCTTGTTGGTTAAAGAAAGCTGAAATTGTGCATATTTGTAATCGTCTTTATTGTTTGTTTAAGACACGATTAAACCTGTTAATCAAAAAAGCACACTGTGATTTTTTTTTAAATAATTGGAATTAGTAGGCTAAGCTCCATCAATATTCCTTATTGGTACATGAAACTTAAAACTGTGTTGAAATATAAAGTAGTTAAACGAGTCGTATTTGTGTTTGATACTTGTGTTAAGGGCGTCATATCTAACCTGTTAAACACGATAAGACGTGTTTTTCTAGCCCTATGTTAGAGTATCGCATCCCAGGGGTCGATTTCCTTTGATTGTATTTTGAGATTGGTTTCATTCTGGTGTTTGCACAGAAACAATAATAATAATACAGCAGCAATAACAATGATATATGAGTGTGATTGAAGGAGAATAAATAATAACAATATATATATTGATAAACTGATTGTCTTACAAATGATATTGATAATTGGTGCTTATAGAGATGAAGAGGCGCCAAGGAAAAACGTCGCGACTGTTTGTTCAAGTGCCGTTTTTTCTTAACTGCCATTCACCCTAAAACCATTTAACGTATTTACAACAATCATAAGCTGGGCCTGTTATTAGACAGAATACTTAAGGCCCATCTTATACACAACTAATTAAATATAAATAGTCTTTAACAAATAAACTAAAACTAATTTAAGAGGCCCAAGCCTTTAATGGATTAAACGAGTTAACACCCTATATAAACATTTTGTTTTAACGCAAAGTTAAGTTTGCTTTTTTCTAATCTTGCAGTTAAATCTACACAAAAATGGTGCTACTATCATGCTCGACAACACTTTCTTCAACACGATTGGCATATTGTTCTTCTTTTGTTACTATAACTTCATCACCATGTAACTGCAGCAGCAGCATCAGTTATGTACAAATGACTAGGCATCCTATCTTAAGACAAAAAACTTGCAAGTTTTTGGCATTCGGTGCCAACTCACATACAAAAGTTTGTGCAATTGACCCATACCGAAGTTCTTCGTCTAGCCGCCTACAAGATTGGGAAGATCCTGATGGTGGTAGTGATAGTGACAGTGAAACTGAGGAGGATGCGGAGGACGGGTTAGAAAATAATCTGGATTTTGAAAGTGATTGGGAGGAAGATACCGATGCTTCAAAGATTTCAAATAATAGGGAGAAGGTGTCCACTAGCCAGATCGAAGAAGACCTAATCAAAGGTTTTCCTTTAATTCCATTTGGTCCTGAAAAATATTAGAAACTTGGATCTTTTAACATCTTTTAAGGGATAAAATCATTAATTCGCGCTTAGCGGAAGCAAAATAACCCAAAGATAAATTCTTAATAAACTTTAGATGAAAATCTGGATGCATAAACTGTCACAAAAGGTGCCCTTTTATACTGATCTTCTGAAATTGCCAGGTTTACAGATCAACTAATAAAACTTGAAATTAAAACCATAAGCAGACACATAAGTTATGCTAATTAATGATGTACACGTTTTGTTCCATTATCTGCTTGAATCAGCTGCTCATCATAGATTAATAATCAAAAGTTATTATATTGTTACAATAAAATCACTCGTACTCATTATTGTTCCATTGTGAAAGTTTTTATAATTGTTTAGATGGAAAGACCGGAATGGAAGAGTTATGAAACTTTGTCATTATTTAGTGACATGTTTTCTTCACTATTACCTCCTATTTCAGGTTAAATGTAACACTATATAATAACCAAGTTTCATATCCGTTTCATTTAGGTCACTTAAATAAAAAGTTTTAACATGCATAAAAAATTTCACAACAATGGAACAATATGAAGAAAGTGTGGTTTTGTAGTTAAGAAAAAAGTGTGGGTGACTTTAGAGGAATGCTGAAGAAACTTGATTACTGCTATATCTTGGTTATATAGTCTAATGATATTTCACAATTTTAACATATCTTGATTGAAACATTTATATTATAATTGCAGAGGTTGAACAACTATTAGCACCCGAAGAAAGAGCAATCTTGCAACAGAATGAAGTGCCTAATATTCACAAAATAACAACTGTATGTTTCAACAATCTGAAAAAAACCGTAGTTTTACATCATTACATGCATATATGCTCTCACTTATGAAAGATTGTTAGAATTCAGTTTCTATTTAACTGTTATTTAAGCTTCAAATTTGATTTTCTAATTAACTATTTTTTTTTAACTCAGGGAAAGTGGAACCCTTTGCATACATTGGCCTTAGCAGGACAGATAAAGTTCATGGACAACCTTCTAGCAAATGGATATGATATTGATGCTGTTGATAAAGTAAGTTACCAACCAGTCAATGACCCCCCGGGCTCCCCTCTTTATAACTGAAGCAGTGACTTTTTTAAACAGGATGGGCAAACCGCTCTTCACAAAGCCGTGTTAGGTAAAAAGGAAGCTGTCATTAGTCATCTGTTAAGAAAAGCCGCAAAACCTCATCTTCAAGATCTGGTGGGATCCGTCTCCATCAATATTCACATCATTATTCTCTTTTTTTTTGTGTTTAATAATTACTGAATATCATCAATAACAGGATGGTGCTACTCCACTTCATTATGCAGTTCAAGTGAGTGCGATGCAAACTGTGAAGTTACTGATTAAATCCAAAGTTGACGTGAACGTTGCTGATAATGTAACTACTAACTCGGTTTCTAGTCAAACTTTGAATTTATTTTAGTATTTTGTTTTTTTAAATACGTGCACAACACCCAACAGGAAGGATGGACTCCCTTGCATGTAGCTATGCAAAGTAGAAACCGAGACATAGCTAAAGTTCTGCTCGTGAATGGAGCCGACAAGACAAGAAGAAATAAGGTTAGCAATCTATCCCACTGTGCTATTACTGTTATTCTTATTTATTTATTAATTATTATTGTAATATTATTATTTCTGTGAATTAAGTAATTGTTTTTATTTTTGTGTGTTCAGGATGGAAAAACACCGCTTGACCTTGCCCTATGTTATGGGAAAGAATTTAAAGCTTATGATCTTGCCAAACTACTGAAGCTTGTACCGGCAAACAACTATCTCTGATGACAGTTACTACCTTACGTTTGTTCATCAGCAGAACCCGTGTGACAATACTTACCACTATACTACAACGACATTTTGCTTTACCTTTTATGCTTTGTATTAGTGTTTAGTTAGCGATAAACAGTGGTTAGGGTGGCAGACATTTGTTACAGGCGGTAGTTCAATAACATATGAAAATCTTGAAGAACACCTTTAAAAATTCAAGATATTTAACTAAAAGTTAGTTAATTTGATTTTCTTTTTACCAGTTTTAAATTTGGTTTCATCAGAAAACCACAAAGTGCTTAACTTTATTTCAACCAATGACAACCCAACATTCTTGATTAATAAAGGTTGAAGAAACAATCCTCTAAGAGCTTACATCCAATGAGTTCACAGGGTATGGGCTGAATAATTACTAAACAACGATACAATCCTAATCTCCCAAGTCCAATGACGATAACCTGCAAAACAATCAACGTGAGCTCGTTACGTGAAGGACAAGAGGGGGGGGGGTGTCTTCCCGTAACCACTTTTCGGCGTGAGAATAAGTACTTGTTCTGATTGAGAAGAAAGTACAAAGTATTGAGAGTAGAAGTGATGTGTGAATGAATACCTCATGAAGATGGTGAAGATATTTATAGCCGAAGGGTGTGGGAATGTGATTGGCCCAGCTGTCCCTTTCTAGAAGATGCTTTCGTAACTACATGTACACGTGTCCGCATATGATAGGACGGGCCATATAGGCCATGTGCATGGTTGTAACAAACTCGCCAGGTGTCTTTTCTATTGGCTGTCACGTCTCGTGTTTTCCAAGAAAGGATTTTGGTAAATCTTCTAGAAAGGAATTGGTTAATTACAGCTGTCCTTATGACGTCCTTCTGGTCATCCTTGCGGGTGGGAACAATACCCTGCGGATGACTCCTGAGGGCGTCTGGATCCTCCCGCGTATAGTCTCTAGATCTTGTTATTGGTGTTCCTCTATCTTGAGTTATGCGGGTGATTCATATGTCCCGCGGGTGACGTATGAGGGGGTCCCCTCTTACCCGCAGGTGATCTTCAAGGGTATTCGGGTCTTTTTGGTACCATACCTCTATAAGTTCCCACAGTTCATTGTTTCTTCCACGTGAAGTTTTATGCGGGTGAAACTTTGGACTTAGAGATATTTCTTGGGGTTTTTTCTGAATTTCATGCGTCTGGTGTAGATATTTTATGTTGGTGAGGATAAGTGAGTGGATAACTATGAAAAAAGGATGATGGGACGTTTTGCAGGCTTCGAACAGTTAATGCGACGTCAATGCCGGCTGTCACTGTACTCGACTGTTCACCTTTCTTGCTTTTTTTTTTTGTTTTCCCACGTGACGTGGCGTATCCCCATTGGTTCTTCGATTTCTCTCTCCACTGTCAGCCCCCATCGTATTAATTGAGATGAGTATAAATAGGGCGGTTCCATTCCTTCTTTTTTCCTTTCACACTTTCATTCTTCCATCTTCTTAATTTTTTCTCTCGAATCTTTGATTAAACTACTCAAGTTTTACAGGATTGCTCAGTGTTTCTCTTTTACTTCTAAAAATAATGCCTGGTGATAAGAAGACGTCTTCTTCCCCAAGCGTAGAGACCATAAAAGCCAGTTGGAAACGTCCTGACTACGAGAAACTTATTATGGTATATGGGATTCCACCGGAATGAGAACCGGAGTTTCCCGCCGCCGGATCTACTGCCAACAAACCTCTATCCGGCAAGATGGCGGTATACGCCGACTATTTCTCCCACGGGAATCTAAGGTTTCCGATAACCAAGTTCTTTGGGAACATATTATCCGGCCATGGGATACACCTATCAAAGGTGCATCCGTTTGGCTTTATGCGGATTCGTCACTTCGAATTCGTATGTCGGGCGAACAACATCGTGCTCAAAATCAACAAATTCTCCATGTTCTACAAGATGCACGGGTGTAGAGGATGGTACAACCGTGCCTCCGTCTCCAAGAGGGTCATTGGCACCGAGCCGCCCCACAACGTCTAAGAATGGAGAACTAAGTTCTTCTGGATGCGGGAAGACGTCATCCCCATCACCATGGTTCGACGTCCGGCGAACGAAAAACTTCCGGACATACCCGTCGCTCCATTCGAGGGTCAGGAATGGTTCCGCACTATAATGCAGAAACCAATGCCGATGCGGGCCATTTCTGAGGAAGCCCTTGTATGGGCAGGTATGAGCCGCTGGTGGCCATACCCGGATCTGGAACCTTTCTTCCAGAATGTGGATGAAAGTAAGTAATTGCCGTCTTCCTCATTTTTTATTTTTGATCTTCTTCCTTATGATTTTCATTCTTTTCAGGTTAGGGGTCAATGATTGATGCCCTAATAGACGACGCGGGGTGTCCACATAAGTGCATTCGCGATGCGAAGGCTCTGCCTATTTTGGACAAGACCTGGGATTACTTCCTCTTCCCCACCAAGGTGCGCGCCGAGCTGGTGGTTTCAGAGGTCATCTTCCAAATAGGTACGTATCGTCTGAACCCCCCTACGGGGTGATTGTAATTATGTCTTCGAGTGACGAATCATCATCTCACGAGGAATATCATTCTGACGATGCATCTGAAATTTCATATGTTACGCGTGCGTTAGCAGAGTTGGAGCGGAAGAGGAAACAACAGTCCTCTAAGGCAGGTGATGCGGGATCCAGTCACGTGGATGCCGAAGAGGAACCTACCAAAAAGAAGCATCGGGCGCATGACCCTAAAAATCAGAGGGTCCGCCTTGCGGACCGTGTGAGGGATCTGATGGTGGCCTCCACACGTAAGTTACCGATCCTTATAAAATATCAGGCTTTGTATATTTTTCCTTTACCTAATATGTCGTTTATTTGATTTGCAGAAACTGCTGATGCGCCCCAACAGGGTGTGTCAACAGAAAAGCCACCATCTCCTCCACAAA
Source organism: Bidens hawaiensis (assembly GCF_021521415.1). NCBI lineage: Eukaryota > Viridiplantae > Streptophyta > Magnoliopsida > Asterales > Asteraceae > Bidens > Bidens hawaiensis. Next base: position 768,934 of record NW_027491896.1, on the reverse strand, counting down.
CAATCGTCATACCTGATGAAGCGTCCGGTTCAAAAGGGAAGGAACCAGTTAAGAACACTGAGGGTCCAATGACGCAGGAAGCACCGCGTCAATCTCCACCTTCACCTCTGCAGTCTCCTCCCCATATTTCATTTTCCTCACCACCGCGTCAAACGGGTGGTGGAGAGGCTTCCCACTCTCAATTCTCAAGTGCAGATTATTACGGAGGGACGAATCCAGGGGAGGATGACCATTTATACATCCCTCGCTGGACTCTCGTGCAAGGGTCCCGTTTCAATGATCCAGACATCTGTGCTGCGTTCGTCAGCCACAGTGTTACTCCTACGGAACAGTCCTTTCAGCGTGGTCGCTCCCGCTATGATCTCGGTCTGGATTTCAACACTGTCCTAGCTAACACTGTAGCCAACGGGGAGGAAATTTATGAGAGTGTCAATCAATGGGGGGAGATGTCCCGGGCCACCGAAGATGCCAAGAAAGTCGTGGAGGACCAGCGCTTGAGAGCTAACACTGCTGAGTGGAGGTTGAAGGATGCTGGAATTACCCTCCAGGCGGAAAAGGATAGGCAAGCTGCTGCCGCTGACCAATGGGAGGAAGCGTGCAAAAAGTATAATGTTGTCCTCAAAGCTGCTCGGGACGAGACTCAGCATAAGGAAGCAGACATGGCTAAAGCCCTCGAAGCTAACACTGCTTTAGAGACTCAGGTTACCACCTAAAGTAACTTGATTCAAGCTTTTGAAGAGGAGACCAGGATGCGGGCGGAAGAGATGGAGAAGAGGGCTGTGGAGTTGAGGGCTTCTTATGTGACACTCGTCAATTTCAGGTTAACTCCGTTAACTCAAACTCAGTCAATTCAAACTTAAGATCACTGGATCTATAACGCACAACTCATTACATTTAAACTAAGGCTTTAAATGACGCTTGACAATTACTACATGTGTAGTCTTTCGGGATTACACCGAAACGCAAACGAGTTGACGCAAACCATTGGTGAATAAACGAAAAACATCAAAACAATAATTATGTGATAATTATGTGTTAGACTTATGTGTTATGTGATAACATGGTATAAAACGCTAACTCAAGATACAAATGAGTTAATTTAAGCTTGAAAAGTAATACTAAAGAGTTGAGGGACCTTGATGTAACATATTATTATATTATTATTAATAATATTAAACCCTAATCTCTTCCCTCTCTCTCTCTCTACCCGACGGCAGCCCCCCTCCCCTCTCTTGCGATCGGCAGCCAACACACACACACATAGCACCTAGTTTTGACCTTGTTCTTCATAATCGGAGCATCCTACACTCGTTTCTAAGCATCTCTCACGTTTCCCTTGGTTGTTTCTGCGTTTTTAAGGTATAAATATGAAACCCTAACTTTGCAAATTATGTATTAAGTGTTTATATGATTGATTGTTGCTAGAGGATGATTGATTATGTGTTAGCTATTGATGTTGATGATCATATGTGATTTTGAACGTTGGAAGATTATTGAATCATTGATTGTTTGTAAACCCTAGAGGGTTACTACTGATTTCTATGATTAATTATGTGTATTACATGTTTTGAGATATGTCGTATGCTTAGGATGCATGTTAGATGATTGTTTATGCTTGCTGAGTTTTGATAGCAGTGATTGTTAAACTTGAACGATTTGTAACTTGTTAAATATAAAAGCAAACTGAGATAATTATGAGTCTACAAGGTAGTACTCTGAGTCTAGTTTTCAGAAAGTCCAACCACGCCTAATTTGGAGATGTTTTGGTTAGTCAAATGATTTAAATGCAATTAAAGGTCAAAACTGGTACTGGACAGATTGTAAGTTATGTTTAGACAACTGTAACGAATTGTTAATGTGGAAATTGGTTGAGGTTGTTAACACTACAGGGTGCTATGTTGAGTCTAGTTTCTATAAAGTCCAAGTTTGTAATTTTTGGATGAGTAAAAGTTAATCCTTATGATTGTACAAAACTGAAGTGCAAATCTGAGTTGTGAGACCTGCTGTTAAGTTGTTTTGTAATTAGCATATCTCATGAACTACAAGACCAAATGGGTTGGTTCCACTTCTGAAAGTTAACTTATTGAGTTAAGAACCTAACCCAATTGGTCTTGCATTAATTAGATTTTACATTTAACGGGAATAACAAATAACTTTCTGTTGCGCATGAATTTGACTGCTGTGAGTTTGTTGTAATGTTTTGATCATTATGAGTAAACTATGTATAATAAAAATACAATAAAATATGTTCTGGAAACCTAACTCATGTATGATTTTGTGACGATTTTTGGTGAATTAATTGAGATGCTATGACCTGTTGAATAGAGTAATCTTTCAAGTAGAATTCTGTCTTGATGAAACTAGCTGCTAACTTTGTGAAAATACATGAAACGTGCTAATTTCTAGATAATTGTTATGTTTTGACCAAATTGCCCTTGCGGGGAATAATTGCTAGTAATGTACACCATTAACACTTGACACGTAGATAGTTGTTCACACACGTAACGTATCACAAATGTGCTTGTTAAGTCACACACGATTCACAAACGAAACACGAAACGTATCTTGTGCATAGGTATTATGTGCCGAGTCTAGAGACTCGATAATAGTTCTGACTCTTAGAAAATCTCCTTGTTGTTATAGAACGCTAGTGAGAGTTTTCTGTGACGCGCATCACTTGGGTGACTTGTTTTTGGGAATTCTTAGCAAACAGTGAGTTTCACTTTCCCCTTTTAAACTCTTTAAACGCTTTTCACTTGGGGGAGATAACATACTCCGAAACGCTTTTAGATTTTGTTATGAAATTATATATCACTCGTAAAGGCTAAGTGGCAACGAAACAATTGAAGTCCTTCACACATCGAACCGTTTAGTATTGGAAAATAGCGAGTCACTGTTGAGTAGTACTACTGGGTTTGACAAACCCCACCCAACGCTAAGCTCGACTGGATGTCGAGTGGGTGTAATCTTGGCTAAACACATTACCATGGTCGGGATAGACCTGGTGGCAAGGCACATGTTAAACAGTCAGCTTCGGTGTCGAACACTTAGTAATACTTGTTGTATAGGCTAGCTACCTATCGATATATAATTGATTTAACACTATCTGGTAACGCAAAACGCTAAACGCAAAACGCTAAACGCAAAACGCAAAACGCTTTATTTTATATAAACTTGTGAACTCACCAACCTCGTGTTGACACTTTTAGTATGTTATTCTCAGGTAGCCGAGGCGGGCGCGCGGTATAGGATCATGCATTACTTTGAACGCTTTCGTTTATGCAAACTTGTTTTTAAACTATTATTTGGGTTTTTAAGTCGTCCTGCGTGGCGCAACACTTGGTTTATGTTTTTACGCTTCCGCACTTATTTTCACTTAATGTTTTTATGGTTTGATTATAAATAATGATTCCGATCCTGTTAGTTCACACCCTCTGACGGTAAAACTCCGTTAGTGGATTTTGAGGTTGTGACAGATTGGTATCAGAGCCATTGGTTATAGCGAACTAGAAATTGCATGCATACTAGACTATAACCGCAACGACCCATTAGTTATAATGATACGCACTGCATATGTTTTGTGTAGTCTTTTTTATCTTATTTCTTCACCTCATTCACTCATACGCGCGCATACACGGCTTACCTGTAGGGATGTCGACGCCACCATCATCATCATCATCCGATCAGATGACTCATGCTCATGGGAAGGAACCGCAGCTACCTACCTCATCGCCACCTCGAGTAGTCCCGGAACTGGAAGCCCCTGCGCCGAAGTGGTATCTCTTATCCGGAGGCATGTACGAAGACGAAGTTAGCTGGGATTGGTACCCGAATATGATCACGCGTATGGTCTATCGTGAACAAGTTCCCCCACTAACTCACTCGAGTCGTCCTGCTTACCCCAACACTCTACCACCCATAACCGAACCTGTAGAGCGTGTTCTCGCAGCTGTTGTTTCTTGTTTGGAGCGTGACGTTGGTTATATGCGCTATACGAGAGCGAACGTTTCCGGACTGTTAAAAGATGGAACCGAAATTAAAGAGGAAATTTCCCGCCTGACAGCGGCTATGAAGGAAATGCAAGATGCTAGTGATCAACAGATGAAGATTATGAGAAAAATGCAAGCTGAGATGATAGACTTGCAAGAGCAACTCCAAGTGGCAAGGACCCGAACCGAGATAGCTTTAGAGCGTTGCGATGTCTTACAAATGCAAATTGCTCAGAACGCAGCGGAACCTGAGGCAGAGCCTGAGGAGGAACCCGAGGAAGATCCCGAGGAGGATCCCGAGGAGGACCCCGAGGAGGAACCCGAAGAGGAACCGGAGGAAGAACCGGCTGAGCCAGAGGAACACTCAGAGGTGTCCTCAGACGATGACATCTAAGGATGATAACACCTAGATGGAGGGGTTGTCTCCATCCAAACTATTATTTTCCATGATTTTAAGGATTGGTTTTAAATACTTTGTAGCGAATACAATGGTTTTAATCATGAATTATTATTTGGATTAATATATGGTTGAGATGTGATGTTTGTTCCTTTTATTTATTTCTTACCTATCTTTTTATTACATGTATGGTGTGTTGCATATGAAACTGAGAATTCATGTCTGACATTTTATGCTGTGATACTAGGAAATGGCTAGAAGAAACGCTGGACACGGTCGCGGTAATATCAACTTGACTGCAGCAGAACTCCAAACTCTGCTGAACGACCACGCGGCGGCCGCTCTAGCCGCACATGTTCAGAATCAAGCTGGAGGTCCAACTGGAACGTGTACTTTCAATAACTACCTGGATTGCAAGCCCAGTTCGTTTAAGGGCACTGAGGGAGCTATAGGCTTCCTGCGTTAGGCTGAGAAGGCCGGATCAGCGTTTGAGATGTGTAATTGTCCACCTGCCAATAGGGTCAAATTTGCTGCTGGAACACTGGAAGATTCTGCTCTCACTTGGTGGAATTCAAATGTGCAAATTCTGGGATTGGAATTGGCAAACGCTATGAACTGGGAGGAGTTCAAGAATATGATGCGGGAAGAATATTGTCCTAGAGAGGAGATAGCAAAGTTTGAATCCGAGTTTTGGTCGTTGAAGATGGTGGGTTCCGAAATTGAAGCCTACACCACCCGTTCTCACGAGTTAGCTGTGATGTGTCCACGGATGGTAGATCCACCGAGTAAGAGGATCGAGATGTATATTGACGGGTTAGCACCGCAAATTCAGGGCATGGTGACGTCTTCCAGACCAGCCACGATTCAACAAGCGATCTGATTAGCTCACAAACTGACGGATCAAGCAGTGACCCAAGGTGCGTTACCACCTAGAGGTTCAACCACTAAAGCCCGTGACAACCCGAGCACTGATAACAATAGCAACAACAACCCGAGTAATGGAAAGAGAAAGTTCGACAACGTAAGGTCCTCATCCTCGAACCCCCCACAGCAACAACACTACCGTAAGCCCTAACTCACCTGGAGCTTCAATAATCAGGGTCACAACAATTATAACGGTAGCGGGCAGGGTTCGAGCGGCTATGCTGGGAAACACCCGAAGTGCAACAGGTGCAACTATCATCATGCTGGCCCGTGTGACCGTGTCAAGTGTCTGAGATGCGGAAAAATGGGTCATCAGGCCAAGGAATGTAGGGGAGACCTAGCGGCAAAGGGTGCTCATAAACCACCTACGACGACTAAGGGGTGTTTCGAGTGTGGTCAAGAGGGTCATTTTAGGAAGGATTGTCCCAAACTAAAACAGAACGAGAACAATGGAGGCGGCAGCGGTGGCTGAAGCAATGGTAAAGGAAGAGCTTTCGTCATTGGGTTGGGTCAAGCCCGCAACGATCCGTATGTGGTGACTGGTAAGTTTCCTGTGAACGACTGTTTTGCTTCTGTTTTGTTTGACACTGGAGCTGATAGGAGTTTTGTGTCGAAAGCCTTTAGTAAACTCTTAGACTTAACTCCAACCCCGTTAGATGCTAAGTTTCCTGTTGAATTAGCTGACGGTAAGTCTATAGAAACAACTCATGTACTTGCGGGATGTAAGTTGAAACTGTCAGGTCATATTTTTGATATCGACCTCATACCTTTTACACTTGGTAGTTTCGATGTCGTTGTCGGCATGGACTGGTTATCTGAGAACCGAGAGGAGATTATATGTCACGACAAGATAGTCCTCATCACTACTGTCACACCCCGGTCGTAATTGGCGGAAAAACCGAGGCGTGGCGACGGGGTCGTGATTGATTGAGCACAATAGATTTAAAAGTCTAAATGCATAAATTTAAAACATGTCAACATTTCAACAATTCAACAGGTAGCAAATTCATTCCATTACAACGGATAATGCTAACATCAATCCTAAATGTCTTCCATCTAAGGCCTCTATCAGCTATTTGCTACTTCCTGCTTCACTTCCTGAAAACATGTAACAAAAACGTCAACTACATAAAGTAGATGAGTGAATTCATAGGTTTAAGGAAAAAGGGATTATACACAAGCATACTAGACTAAGTTGTAGGGGTTTATGTATAGGGTGTACCATCGGCTAACCCACCACTCCTACAACTTATCCTACCATGCTTGGGTATAAAGCCCGGTTTTGAAAAGGTTTGTAAGACAAGACAAGCGTACCAGACTAGGTTGTAGGGGTTTATACATAGGGTGTACCATCGGCTAACCCACCACTCCTACAACCCACTCTGCTAAGCTTATTTATATTTATAAATCCAAGGTATAAAGATAGGTCAACTAATAATGTAGTGATAAGCCCTACACAAGCATACTAGGCTAAGTTGTAGGGGTTTATGTATAGGGTGTACCATCGGCTAACCCACCACTCCTACAACATATCCCACTATGCGTGGGTATGCTTATCAACTCAACCAAGACTGCAAGAGTTATGTATAATGATCCCATGTATTGTTCCCATGCATACAGGTGTAATGATATCAAGGATATATGTATAAAGATACCAAAGAATCATATGTAACCATGTCTTGATGATAATGGTGATAATGCATAATGATCACACGAGACCTGACATCAACCCACACAAGACCACACGATGCTACTTGATTTCCATGATGGTAACCCAAATCGATCACTTTGGATACCATGAGAGAATTCTAAAGCGTCCACTTTAGTATCTCTTGGATTCCTAATCGATCACTTAGGAAATCCTTCGGATTCTTAATCGAACACTTTAAGAACCCCATAGGTCACGTGTATTCTAAATCGAACACTTTAGAATCCCACATCTAGTGACGGCCTGTCTACCAATCGACCACTTGGAGACCAAACATATGCACTAGTATGACCTATACTGCCTATGTTCACACGACCACTAGACTGTCCAATGAATGATGTGTTTTCATGATAATGTATAACGGGCATATGACTTTGATTTCCAAAGTCCAATGTTCCCTAAGCGATCAATGATTCCCATGTTTACTCCTGAATAACTGATTAGACATACACAACTTCCGAGAAAGTTAAGGTATGAGTAACCTGCCATGATTACTTGTTTTCCCCAATATTCATTGTTTGCAAAAGATTTGCCAAGAATGTCTATGATAAAGAATGTTTGAATAAATGAGTTTTGTCAAAACGTGTACAGTTACCATGTTTCCATCCCAATGATTTGAAAAGCTTAAAAGAAAAGGGGGCTATGAACTCACCTTGTTGGCTAAGTATGGTTGCTAGGGTGGTCGAGTGCTGCCAAACGTCGATCCTCTAAGTCTAGACAAGGACATAATAGGTTAACAACACGCTTTAAGTCTAAGAGTATAAGCCTACGCGACCTCGAGCAAAAACCAAGTTTTAAAGTTGAAAACAAGCTGATTCTGGCACATTCGGTCGAATAAGGGCAGGTTCGATCGAATTAGCTACTTGTTCGGTCGAATATGGTACTGGTTCGGTCAAAAGGGGCTGGGATGAACAAGTTCAGTCGATTGAGGACTCGTTCGGTCGAGTAGGATGTACATTCGGTCGAATACAATCGTATTAGGTCGAATGTATATTCTGATTCGGTTAGTCTGTTCGTTTGCCCACTGGTTCGACCGAATGGTCTCTTGTTCGACCGAATAGGAGATGGTTCGACCGAATGGTCAGGTTCGATTGGTCTATTCGACCGAATTGACCTATTCGACTCCTTCAAGCCGGATGACGGAGAAACCTACGGGATTTTGACGATTTTCATGATTTTTCGCCCAAAATCAATGTTTTATACATGGAAATGCTCGGAATCCATAGGGCTATTGATTCCTAACGTTTATAACAACAAAAGTATGCTTTTTGACACCAAAAATGACGATTTTTGACCAAGAACACACTTGAAACAAAAGTTGGGGTTTTTGCTCGATTCGGGGCCGGATTTGATGATAAAAACGTATGATTTTCAAGAAGATCTTACCAAAAACAACAATAAACAGATTGGTGAACTCGAATTTTGGATTGAATAACTTTCTCTCACTACTCTCTCTCTAGAATTGGGGTGCTTGGGTGTGGAAGAGATGAAAGAAAAATGGTGGAGTTTGTTCTTGCACTACGCTTATATACTTGGTTCTATCGGGTTCGGGTTTCGGTTACCTACGGGTCAAGGCTAGCTGAGTTCATAAGTTTTAACGAGCTAGAACTTTCCAGTAAAAATTTTTATAAAATCATTTTTCAAGTAATCGCTTGGAATCTTTTTAAATAAAAACCTTTTATTTTTCGAAAACACAAAAAAATTAATATTTTTCAAACATAAAAGTTCTTTTTATGAAATAACATTTTTAGCTGAGATAAACAGATTTTCCAATGATATGGATTCCGAACTTATCGTCCAGAACCCAAAGTGTATAGTTTCCGATGATTTCTTGATTTTAGTTTACCATTCAAATTCCAGGGCGTTACATCCTCCCCAACTTAGAGGAATTTCGTCCCGAAATTTAGATTTTTAGTATACTTGATGCAACGATGATTAAGATTACATGATCCCATGATGACCACTATGCGCCACTATTTCTAATATTCGTCTCAGATACCACCCAAATCAAGCTGAAGGGGCTTATATATAGGGTGTACCGGCGGCTAACCCACCACTCCTTCAACCTTACTTGAGTGTTTCCTTCGACGCCTATTAGGTCAATGACACACAGGACGACACACTATTTTCCACTACAAGGCATCACCCTCAAGCTTTACATCAGACATATTCATTTCGGATTGAAGGGGTTTATATATAGGGTGTACCAGCGGCTAACCCACCACTCCTTCAATCTTCTGTGAATAATTCCCTCAATAATTCTTGAATTTAATGTCTCACAGCTGCCACGCTAACTATAAGTCCCTAATTCCAAGTTTCGCTTCAGACATATTCAACTCGTGCTGAAGGGGTTTATATATAGGGTGTACCAGCGGCTAACCCACCACTCCTTCAACCTTTGTCGAATAATTCCCTACACGAACCTTGAGTTCACGACTCCTAGTTGCACAATAGCATATTGCTTATACACATATACACCTGTGACCTTGATGCAATTATATTCCGGACTATAATTACGAGCTCACCTTGTATCAATGTATAAACTCTATTGCGTGCGGCTAGAAAATTTTGACACGACACCACACACATGCACACAACCATGCTCCATGAATGCTAGAATGATGACAAATTTTGGCTTAAATGATGTATAAATTCCCCAAGGTTTATATGATTGAGTAGATATGACTTGTGCTTTCCAGCATGAGCCCTGAGTAGCCAAAATTTGTGAATGCAAATAAAAGAATACTTATAAGCATAACAAGGCAACATGATATTCATTGAATAACACAGTTATTTGATACATGCTGCAAATTTATATTGACTTCTAGACAATTAGATTACAAGAATATAGACTAAGAGAACAGATGAGGGTATTTCTCCTTCATCTGATCTTCGCGTTCCCATGTAAACTCGGGTCCGCGTTTGTTATTCCATCGAACTTTCACAAGCGGTATGCGGCTACGCTTGGTCTTCTTGACCTCGCGATCCATGATCTCGACGGGTTCTTCAACGAAAAGCAGATTGTCGCTAAATCGAACCTCGTCGACGGGAAAGTGAAGGGCCTCGTCAACAAGACACTTCTTTAATTGCGAAACATGAAAAACGTTGTGAACTCTACTGAGTTCCGGTGGCAGCTCAAGACGATAGGCAACTGGTCCGATCCTTTCAAGGATTTTGAATGGTCCAACATACCTAGGAGCGAACTTTCCCTTCTTCCCGAAACGGACTATGCCCTTCCAGGGGGAAACTTTCAGCATGACACGGTCACCAACTTGAAACTCGAGTGGCTTGCGTCGTTTGTCGGCGTAGTACTTATGCCGGCAACGAGCGTCTTTGAGTCGCTGTTGAATGAAAGCAATTTGATCGGTTGTCTCCTGTATTAGTTCGGGGCCGATGATCTGTGAATCCCCGGTCTCGGACCAACACAAGGGAGAGCGACACTTGCGGCCGTAAAGAGCTTCAAACGGTGCGCATTTAATGGTAGCGTGGTAACTATTGTTGTAAGAAAATTCTGCCAGTGGCAGATGAGCTTCCCAACTACTACCGAAATCGAGGATACAAGCTCTCAACAAGTCTTCTAGGGTTTGTATGGTCTTCTCGCTCTGCCCATCAGTTTCTGGATGATAGGAAGAGCTAAGCTTCACACTTGTCCCAAAGGCCTTTTGCAAAGATTTCCAGAACCTGGAAGAAAAACTGCTGTCACGATCAGACGTGATGCCCTTAGGCACACCGTGACGGGAAACGATCTCACGAATGTATACCCGCGCCAACTTTTCCGTAGTGTAGTCTTCACGAACCGGGATAAAGTGGGCGGATTTTGTTAGAATGTCCACAATAACCCAAATTGAGTCATGACCGCTAGGCGTCCGTGGTAGCTTGGTGATGAAATCCATAGCTAACTCTTCCCACTTCCACTGAGGAATAATAGGTTGTTGAAGTAGCCCAGACGGCCTTTGATGCTCTGTCTTGACTCGCGAACAAGTCAAACATCTCATCACGTACGAAGCGATATCTTTCTTCATCCCGGGCCACCAATAATGGGGTTTAAGATCTTGATACATCTTGTTGCTGCCTGGATGAATCGAGTATCTGGACTTGTGGGCTTCATTTAGAATAAGCGTCCGAAGAGGCTCAGAGTTCGGGATCCACGCTCGGTCAAGAAAATAGAGGATGCCGTCTGACTTGGTTTCGAATTTTTGCTCGGCTCCACAAGACAAAACGCCCTTGAGATCACCATTCACAAGCGCTTGATTCTGAGCTTCACGAATTAAGGAAGGAAGGTTGGATTGAATTCGAATAGAGTACAGCTGGGTCCTTTCTTTACGACTCAATGCGTCTGCCACCACATTAGCCTTTCCCGGGTGGTAGCGAATTTCACAATCGTAATCGCTGAGAAGTTCGACCCAGCGTCGCTGCCTCATGTTCAACTCTTTCTGATTGAGGATGTGTTGTAAGCTCTTGTGATCGGTAAAAATGACACACTTCGTACCGTACAGGTAATGTCTCCAGATTTTTAGGGCAAACACCACTGCACCCAGCTCCAGGTCATGTGTGGCGTAGTTCTTCTCGTGCACCTTGAGTTGTCGAGAAGCGTAAGCGATGACCTTCCCTCGTTGCATTAAAACGCAACCGAGGCCCTGATTCAAAGCATCGCAATAAACGGTAAAGTCATCGTCACCCTCCGGAAGTGATAGAATCGGTGCTTGGCAAAGCTTATTCTTCAGAGTTTGGAAAGCTTCCTCTTGATCTTGTCCCCACACGAAAGGTTCCCCTTTCTGGGTCAAAGTGGTTAAAGGCAAGGCAATCCTGGAGAAGTTTGAGATAAATCGGCGGTAGTAACCGGCCAGACCAAGAAATGAACGGATTTCGGTAGGTGTTTTAGGCGCTACCCAATTTCTGATGGCTTCTATCTTGGAAGGGTCGACGTGAATGCCGTCAACATTGATGACATGTCCCAAGAATTGAACTTCCCTTAGCCAAAATTCACACTTGGAGAACTTGGCATATAGTTGCTCTTTCTTGAGAAGCTCCAAAATAAGCCTGAGATGAAGCTCATGATCGGTCCTCGAACGAGAATAAATGAGAATATCGTCTATGAAAACAATGACAAACTGATCAAGATATGGACGGCAGACGCGATTCATCAGATCCATGAAGATGGCGGGAGCATTGGTCATTCCAAAAGGCATAACCATGAACTCGTAATGACCATAACGAGTTCGGAACGCAGTTTTTGGGATATCCTCTTCCAGAACACGCAACTGATGGTAACCAGAACGCAGATCGATCTTAGAGAAAAACGTAGCACCCTGGAGCTGATCAAAGAGATCATCAATTCTCGGTAACGGGTACCGATTTTTGATGGTGAGTTTATTAAGCTCCCGGTAGTCAATGCACATACGGAAAGTCCCGTCATTCTTTTTGACGAAGAGTACTGGGGCTCCCCATGGAGACGAGCTAGGGCGAATGAATCCCTTGCTAAGAAGTTCTTGAAGCTGATTTGATAGTTCTTGAAGTTCCGACGGAGCTAGACGATACGGTGCCTTAGCAATAGGGAGAGCACCAGGAATAAGATCGATACGAAATTCCACCTGCCTGCTAGGAGGAAGTCCAGGCAGATCTTCGGGAAAAACATCAGAAAATTCACGCACAACAGGAAAGTCCTGCAGTCTTTTGTCTTCGGATTCCTTGAGAGTAACATGAGCTAGAAATGCGGGATACTTCTTTCGAAGGTACCGACTGGCCTTTAAGCAAGAGACGATCCTTAGGCATCCACCCGATTTTTCGCCTTGAATAGTTAGAATTTCGCCAGAAGGTAAAGGGATACGAATAAGTTTCTCAGCGCAGATTACTTCCGCGTGATTGCTGGACAGCCAGTCCATTCCCACAACTAGATCGAAGCTTCCAAGACGAAAAGGTATAAGGTCAATACTGAACGATGTGGTGACAAGAGTAAGGGTGCAATTTCGGATGACAGACATCACTTGTTTGGACTCCCCACTAGCAAGTTCAACAGAAAAGGCAGGGTCCAACTCGGAAATTTTTAATTTCAGCAAAGGAACCAATTTGCAAGAAACAAAGCTCCTATCAGCTCCTGTATCAAATAGGACAGACACCCAGTTGTTGTTAAGAATAAACGTACCAGTAATAACATCGGGGTTTTGGCGTGCTTCGGCAGCTCCAATGGTAAAAGCCCTCCCGCGAGCCGGAGGGATGTTGGTGACGCGGGGGCATCGATTTCTGTAATGGTCCATAGCGCCACACTCGAAGCAGCCTCGAGCAGGGTTAGGCTGAGGGTTAGCATTCCCCACAGCCAGCTGGTTGCCAGGACTCCTGCATCGCTCCACCAGGTGCCCGAATCGTCCACAATTCGTGCACTTGCGGCACGACTCTCTAGTTGGGTGATGATAAGAACATAAGTTGCACTTGGGATGAGGCCCCGTATATTCCTTTCTTGGTCTTCCTTGAGCTGTTGTGGCTGGAGCGGGGGCTATGGAGTTGATAGGCGTAGCATCAGTGATTGCAGCTAAGTTGGTCGCCTTCCGCTTCCTATTGCTCCCCTTTTTCGCTTTCCCCTCGGAGGATTTGCCCTTATCCTGATGCAGAACACCAGACTTGAGCTGTTCCCTGGTCAGACGGGCAGTGAGATCGATCGCTGCCTTAAGTGTAGTGGGGTCAACTCCAACCGCAATGCCCCTCATGGAGTCCGGAAGACCGCTGATGTATTGCTCGACAGCGCGAGAAGCTGGGGTAACCATATGGGGCACCAATAAGGAGAGTTCATGAAATCTCTCCGTGTACTTCATGTGATCCGCGCCCTTCATCGTGTGCGCCCTAAACTCAGCCTCCAATTTCTGGATCTCGGTTCTCGGAACGAACTCCTGCGTGACTAGCTCAACAAACTCAGCCCAGGGCAGGGCTAGGGCCGGGTATCGTCCCCTGGTTCTTATCTCGTTATTCCACCACGTGAGAGCCCGTTTGTGGAACATACTCGTTGCGAATTTTACCCTGAGTTCATCCGGGCAGGAACACATGTTGAATGAAGCTTCGACTTTCTCGAACCACTGGAAAAGATCAGCGGCTCCCTCGGTTCCACTAAAACTTGTAGGCCTAGTGTTGGTAAAAGCCTTATAGAGCTTATCGGCCTGAAGAGTGGGATTCGGTTCTGGGGCTTGTGGTGCACCCGAGGTTCCTTCTTGCCTCATGTTGTTTACCAGACCCGGGAGAACTGCTGCAATTTGCTGCGCTATGAGGGCAGCGAGGTCAGCGGGGTCAACATTGACGGATGAGCGACGAGGAGGCATTCTATTAAAAGAATAAGAATGCGCATTAGTTAAAATTGAGAATAAAGAATAACTGGATAAGGAATTGCCAAAGAGTACATCGCTACTAGATTCACAGTTAATGATGCAACACATAAGCACATAGCAAGCATATAAGTGTGGGCATGTGATAGTGATGCATGAATTATCTAGAGTCAAGGGTCCTAGGTTATAGTCTAGGTCGGTTTCCTAATTCCCTATAACCATTGGCTCTGATACCAATCTGTCACACCCCGGTCGTAATTGGCGGAAAAACCGAGGCGTGGCGACGGGGTCGTGATTGATTGAGCACAATAGATTTAAAAGTCTAAATGCATAAATTTAAAACATGTCAACATTTCAACAATTCAACAGGTAGCAAATTCATTCCATTACAACGGATAATGCTAACATCAATCCTAAATGTCTTCCATCTAAGGCCTCTATCAGCTATTTGCTACTTCCTGCTTCACTTCCTGAAAACATGTAACAAAAACGTCAACTACATAAAGTAGATGAGTGAATTCATAGGTTTAAGGAAAAAGGGATTATACACAAGCATACTAGACTAAGTTGTAGGGGTTTATGTATAGGGTGTACCATCGGCTAACCCACCACTCCTACAACTTATCCTACCATGCTTGGGTATAAAGCCCGGTTTTGAAAAGGTTTGTAAGACAAGACAAGCGTACCAGACTAGGTTGTAGGGGTTTATACATAGGGTGTACCATCGGCTAACCCACCACTCCTACAACCCACTCTGCTAAGCTTATTTATATTTATAAATCCAAGGTATAAAGATAGGTCAACTAATAATGTAGTGATAAGCCCTACACAAGCATACTAGGCTAAGTTGTAGGGGTTTATGTATAGGGTGTACCATCGGCTAACCCACCACTCCTACAACATATCCCACTATGCGTGGGTATGCTTATCAACTCAACCAAGACTGCAAGAGTTATGTATAATGATCCCATGTATTGTTCCCATGCATACAGGTGTAATGATATCAAGGATATATGTATAAAGATATCAAAGAATCATATGTAACCATGTCTTGATGATAATGGTGATAATGCATAATGATCACACGAGACCTGACATCAACCCACACAAGACCACACGATGCTACTTGATTTCCATGATGGTAACCCAAATCGATCACTTTGGATACCATGAGAGAATTCTAAAGCGTCCACTTTAGTATCTCTTGGATTCCTAATCGATCACTTAGGAAATCCTTCGGATTCTTAATCGAACACTTTAAGAACCCCATAGGTCACGTGTATTCTAAATCGAACACTTTAGAATCCCACATCTAGTGACGGCCTGTCTACCAATCGACCACTTGGAGACCAAACATATGCACTAGTATGACCTATACTGCCTATGTTCACACGACCACTAGACTGTCCAATGAATGATGTGTTTTCATGATAATGTATAACGGGCATATGACTTTGATTTCCAAAGTCCAATGTTCCCTAAGCGATCAATGATTCCCATGTTTACTCCTGAATAACTGATTAGACATACACAACTTCCGAGAAAGTTAAGGTATGAGTAACCTGCCATGATTACTTGTTTTCCCCAATATTCATTGTTTGCAAAAGATTTGCCAAGAATGTCTATGATAAAGAATGTTTGAATAAATGAGTTTTGTCAAAACGTGTACAGTTACCATGTTTCCATCCCAATGATTTGAAAAGCTTAAAAGAAAAGGGGGCTATGAACTCACCTTGTTGGCTAAGTATGGTTGCTAGGGTGGTCGAGTGCTGCCAAACGTCGATCCTCTAAGTCTAGACAAGGACATAATAGGTTAACAACACGCTTTAAGTCTAAGAGTATAAGCCTACGCGACCTCGAGCAAAAACCAAGTTTTAAAGTTGAAAACAAGCTGATTCTGGCACATTCGGTCGAATAAGGGCAGGTTCGATCGAATTAGCTACTTGTTCGGTCGAATATGGTACTGGTTCGGTCAAAAGGGGCTGGGATGAACAAGTTCAGTCGATTGAGGACTCGTTCGGTCGAGTAGGATGTACATTCGGTCGAATACAATCGTATTAGGTCGAATGTATATTCTGATTCGGTTAGTCTGTTCGTTTGCCCACTGGTTCGACCGAATGGTCTCTTGTTCGACCGAATAGGAGATGGTTCGACCGAATGGTCAGGTTCGATTGGTCTATTCGACCGAATTGACCTATTCGACTCCTTCAAGCCGGATGACGGAGAAACCTACGGGATTTTGACGATTTTCATGATTTTTTGCCCAAAATCAATGTTTTATACATGGAAATGCTCGGAATCCATAGGGCTATTGATTCCTAACGTTTATAACAACAAAAGTATGCTTTCTGACACCAAAAATGACGATTTTTGACCAAGAACACACTTGAAACAAAAGTTGGGGTTTTTGCTCGATTCGGGGCCGGATTTGATGATAAAAACGTATGATTTTCAAGAAGATCTTACCAAAAACAACAATAAACAGATTGGTGAACTCGAATTTTGGATTGAATAACTTTCTCTCACTACTCTCTCTCTAGAATTGGGGTGCTTGGGTGTGGAAGAGATGAAAGAAAAATGGTGGAGTTTGTTCTTGCACTACGCTTATATACTTGGTTCTATCGGGTTCGGGTTACCTACGGGTCAAGGCTAGCTGAGTTCATAAGTTTTAACGAGCTAGAACTTTCCAGTAAAAATTTTTATAAAATCATTTTTCAAGTAATCGCTTGGAATCTTTTTAAATAAAAACCTTTTATTTTTCGAAAACACAAAAAAATTAATATTTTTCAAACATAAAAGTTCTTTTTATGAAATAACATTTTTAGCTGAGATAAACAGATTTTCCAATGATATGGATTCCGAACTTATCGTCCAGAACCCAAAGTGTATAGTTTCCGATGATTTCTTGATTTTAGTTTACCAGTCAAATTCCAGGGCGTTACAACTACCCCTTCCGGCGAGATCATTTCGGTTCAGGGCGAGAAGCGCGGCATGACCACCAGCGTCATCACCCTCATGAAGGCGCAGAAGTATCTACGAAAGGGTCATCCGGCAATTTTAGCCCATATTGTTGAGAAACCCGCGTAGGAGAAGCGAATCGAAGATATACCGATTGTGCGATATTTTCCGGAGGTTTTCCTGGAGGATTTGCCTGGACTCCCTCCTATTCGACAAGTCGAATTCCAAATCGAATTGACCCCCGGTGCAGCACCCATAGCACGAGCCCCGTATCGGCTCGCACCGGCAGAGCTTCAGGAGTTGTCCACCCAATTGCAAGATCTGTTGGATAAAGGTTTTATCCGACCTAGCTCATCACCATGGGGAGCCCCTGTCTTATTTGTTCGAAAGAAGGACGGGACTTTCCGCATGTGCATCGACTACAGAGAACTTAACAAGGTGACGATCAAGAACCGTTATCCCTTACCCCGAATTGATGATCTGTTTGACCAACTTCAAGGATCGAGTTACTACTCGAAGATCGATCTGAGATCTGGTTACCATCAACTAAGAGTGCGCGAAGAAGATATTTCAAAGACGGCTTTCAGAACTCGGTACGGACACTTCGAGTTTTCAGTTATGCCTTTTGGCTTAACCAACGCACCAGCCGTATTTATGGATCTCATGAATCGAGTATGCAAGGCGTAACTCGACAAGTTTGTGATTGTTTTTATTGATGATATTCTCGTCTACTCCAAGGACAAGACCGACCACGAAAAACACTTGAGGTTAATTCTGGAATTGCTGAAGAAGGAACAACTGTACGCTAAACTCTCGAAATGCGAATATTGGCTTCGCGAGGTTCACTTCTTAGGACATGTGATTTACGAGAATGGTATCCATGTCGATCCTGGTAAGGTAGAGGCCATCAAAAACTGGGAAGCACCTAAGACTCCGACTGAGGTGCGACAATTCCTAGGACTGGCCGGCTACTACCGGCTTTTTATCGAGGGATTTTCAAAGATTGCTCAACCTCTCACCGCTGTGACTCACAAGGGTACTAAGTACAATTGGGGTGACGCGCAAGAATCCGCTTTTCAACTGTTGAAAACCAAACTCTGTAGCGCCCCTATTCTAACCCTCCCCGAGGGAACAGAAAATTTTGAGGTATATTGTGACGCATCGATACAAGGTCTCGGTTGTGTGTTGATGCAACTCGAGAAAGTTATAGCCTATGCCTCTCGACAACTACGGATTCACGAGAAGAACTACACAACCCATGACTTGGAACTTGGAGCTGTGGTGTTTGCTCTTAAGATATGGAGGCATTACTTGTACGGTACCAAGTTTACCATTTACACCGACCACAAGAGCCTCCAACATATCTACGATCAGAAGGAGCTGAACATGCAACAGCGTTGTTGGGTCGAGCTGCTTAAGGATTATGATTGTGCCATCAAGTACCACCATGGCAAGGCCAATGTAGTGGCCGGCGCTCTCAGCAGAAAAGAAAACGATAAACCCAGGCGAGTCCGAGCATTGCAACTCACGATTCATGCCAACTTACCCGATCAGATTCGCGATGCGCAACTCGAAGCTTTGAAAGATGATAATCTTCCATCAGAACTCGTGCGGGGCATGAACAAGCAACTCGAAACCAAATTGGACGGGGTCCGATATTTTGAGAACCGGATTTGGGTTCCACGATATGGAGAGTTGAGAACGCTAGTGATGGACGAAGCACACAAGTCCCGATATTCTATCCACCCTGTTCAGACAAAATGTACCATGACTTAAAGGCACTTTACTGGTGGCCAAACATGAAAGCCGACATTGCCACCTACGTGAGCAAATGCTTGACTTGTGCAAGAGTCAAAATAGAATATCAGAAACCATCTGGTCTGCTACAACAACCGGAACTTCCAACGTGGAAATGGGAACACATTTCAATGGATTTTATCACGGGATTACCCAAAACACCGACGGGATGCGATACCATCTGGGTGATCGTTGACCGATTGACTAAGTCTGCACACTTCTTAGCGATTAAGGAATCAGACAAAATGGAAAGACTGACTCGTGTCTACATGAAAGAAGTGGTGTCTAGACACGGAGTGCCTGTCTCAATCATATCTGATCGAGATTGCCGTTTCACTTCGCACTTTTGGAAGTCACTACAGAGTGCACTAGGCACACGCCTTGATATGAGTACAGCATACCATCCTCAGACGGATGGGCAAAGTGAGCGCACCATTCTTACCCTGGAGGACATGTTGCGTGCATACGTGTTGGCTTTCTGAAAAGTTGGGAACCCCACTTACCTTTGGTAGAATTTTCGTATAATAACAGCTACCACGCAAGTATTAAAGCAACGCCGTTTGAAGCGTTGTGTGGACGGAAGTGTCGATCACCTCTCTGCTGGGCAGAGGTGGGTGACAGCCAAATCACTGGTCCAGAATTGGTACTCGAAACCTCTGAAAAGATTGTTCAAATCCGAAACCGTGTGGCAGCAGCACGAGATCGCCAAAAGAGTTACGCCGACAAGCTCCGAAAGCCTCTTGAATTTCAAGTGAACGACCAAGTATTACTCAAAGTCTCACCTTGGAAAGGTGTGGTTCGCTTTGGAAAGCGAAACAAACTCAATCCATGATACGTTGGTCCTTACCGAATTACTGAGCGCATTGGTCCGGTGGCGTACCGACTGGACTTGCCAACAGAACTCAGTGGCGCACACAATGTATTCCACGTATCCAATTTGAAGAAATTCCTTTCCGATGAAACCCAAGCAGTTCCTTTGGACGAATTGCAAATTGATGAACAGTTACGCTTCATTGAAGAACCAGTCGAAGTTTTGGATTGGGAAACCAAAACACTCAAGCACAGCAAGATTCCAATCGTTAAGGTTCGTTGGAACTCGAGATGTGGACCGGAGTTCACGTGGGAACGCGAGGGTCAAATGATGAAAAAGTATCCTCACCTTTTTGAAGGGCTGACCAAACACAGAAAACCGCGAAACCCGACAAACCGTCAGAAATCACCGGAGGTATGAATTAAATTTCGGGACGAAATTTCTTTCTACTAGGGGATGATATGACAAACTGAAAATTTTTCTTACTTTTTCAGACACTCATCACGACTTGACTCAAATTTTCGGGACGAAAACGGGAATGATGTGACACTCGTCAATTTCAGGTTAACTCCGTTAACTCAAACTCAGTCAATTCAAACTTAAGATCACTGGATCTATAACGCACATCTCATTACATTTAAACTAAGGCTTTAAATGACGCTAGACAATTACTACATGTGTAGTCTTTCGGGATTGCACCGAAACGCAAATGAGTTGACGCAAACCATTGGTGAATAAACGAAAAACATCAAAACAATAATTATGTGATAATTATGTGTTAGACTTATGTGTTATGTGAAAACATGGTATAAAACGCTAACTCAAGATACAAACGAGTTAATTTAAGCTTGAAAAGTAATACTAAAGAGTTGAGGGACCTTGATGTAACATATTATTATATTATTATTAATATTATTAAACCCTAATCTCTTCCCTCTCTCTCTCTCTACCCGACGGCAGCCCCCCTCCCCTCTCTTGCGATCGGCAGCCAACACACACACACATAGCACCTAGTTTTGACCTTGTTCTTCATAATCGGAGCATCCTAAACGCGTTTTTAAGCATCTCTCACGTTTCCCTGGGTTGTTTCTGCGTTTTTAAGGTATAAATATGAAACCCTAACTTTGCAAATTATGTATTAAGTGTTTATATAATTGATTGTTGCTAGAGGATGATTGATTATGTGTTAGCTATTGATGTTGATGATCATATGTGATTTTGAACGGTGGAAGATTATTGAATCATTGATTGTTTGTAAACCCTAGAGGGTTACTACTGATTTCTATGATTAATTATGTGTATTACATGTTTTGAGATATGTCGTATGCTTAGGATGCATGTTAGATGATTGTTTATGCTTGCTGAGTTTTGACAGCAGTGATCGTTAAACTTGAACGATGTGTAACTTGTTAAATATAAAAGCAAACTGAGCTAATTATGAGTCTACAAGGTAGTACTCTGAGTCTAGTTTTCAGAAAGTCCAACCACGCCTAATTTGGAGATGCTTTGGTTAGTCAAATGATTTAAATGCGATTAAAGGTCAAAACTGGTACTGGACAGATTGTAAGTTATGTTTAGACAACTGTAACAAATTGTTAATGTCGTAATTGGTTGAGGTTGTTAACACTACAGGGTGATATGTTGAGTCTAGTTTCTATAAAGTCCAAGTTTGTAATTTTTGGACGAGTAAAAGTTAATCCTTATGATTTTACAAAACTGAAGTGCAAATCTGAGTTGTGAGACCTGCTGTTAAGGTTTTTTGTAATTATCATATCTCATGAACTACAAGACCAAATGGGTTGGTTCCACTTCTAGAAGTTAACATATTGAGTTAAGAACCTAACCCAATTGGTCTTGCATTAATTAGATTTTTCATTTAACGGGAATAACAAATAACTTTCTGTTGCGCATGAATTTGACTGCTGTGAGTTTGTTGTAATGTTTTGATCATTATGAGTAAACTATGTAGAATAAAAATACAATAAAAGATGTTCTGGAGACCTAACTCATGTATGCTTTTGTGACGATATTTGGTGAATTAATTGAGATGCTATGACCTGTTGAATAGAGTAATCTTTCAAGTAGAATTCTGTCTTGATGAAACTAGCTGCTAACTTTGTGAAAATACATGAAACGTGCTAATTTCTAGATAATTGTTATGTTTTGACCAAATTGCCCTTGCGGGGAATAATTGCTAGTAATGTACACCATTAACACTTGACACGTAGATAGTTGTTCACACACGTAACGTATCACAAATGTGCTTGTTAAGTCACACACGATTCACAAACGAAACACGAAACGTATCTTGTGCATAGGTATTATGTGCCGAGTCTAGAGACTCGATAATAGTTCCGACTCTTAGAAAATCTCCTTGTTGTTATAGAACGCTAGTGAGAGGTTTCTGTGACGCGCATCACTTGGGTGACTTGTTTTTGGGAATTCTTCGCAAACAGTGAGTTTCACTTTCCCCTTTTAAACTTTTTAAACGCTTTTCACTTGGGGGAGATAACATACTTCGAAACGCTTTTAGATTTTGTTCTGAAATTATATATCACTCGTAAAGGCTAAGTGGCAACGAAACAATTGAAGTCCTTCACACATCGAACCGTTTAGTATTGGAAAATAGCGAGTCACTGTTGAGTAGTACTACTGGGTTTGACAAACCCCACCCAACGCTAAGCTCGACTGGAGGTCGAGTGGGTGTAATCTTGGCTAAACACATTACCATGGTTGGGATAGACCTGGTGGCAAGGCACATGTTAAACAGTCAGCTTCGGTGTCGAACACTTAGTAATACTTGTTGTATAGGCTAGCTACCTATCGATATATAATTGATTTAACACTCTCTGGTAACGCAAAATGCTAAACGCAAAACACTAAACACAAAACGCTAAACGCTTTATTTTATATAAACTTGTGAACTCACCAACCTCGTGTTGACACTTTTAGTATGTTATTCTCAGGTAGCCGAGGCGGGCACGCGGTATAGGATCATGCATTACTTTGAACGCTTTCGTTTATGCAAACTTGTTTTTAAACTATTATTTAGGTTTTTAAGTCGTCCTGCATGGCGCAACACTTGGTTTATGTTTTTACGCTTCCGCACTTATTTTCACTTAATTTTTTTATGGTTTTATTATAGCTAATGATTCCGATCCTGTTAGTTCACACCCTCTGACGGTAAAACTCCGTTAGTGGATTTTGAGGGTGTGACATCTTATGATGCCCTACTGAAGGCTCATGAGGCGTCAGAGGATCGTGCCACTAAATTATATGAGGATAATTTGCAGTTTTCTACCGTGAGCTGCAGGAGAAGGCCAAGCGGACCGAGGAAGAACGACAGTGGTTGTTGGATGAGGGTCTCGCAGTTGTATGTTTTTTGTCCCTTCATTTATTTCTTACCCAATACCTTTGGCCATCTTGTTGATTTTTGCATGTGTCTTTATCTTAATAGGTTATCAAGCATATCAAGGAAGGACCTGAGTTGATGGATAGTCTCGCTATCCTGCTCAACACCTCGACTCAAGCTGGCCGTTGGGTTGGTTTCTAGGAAGGTTTAGAATATGTTAGGACCAATCGGTCGGTGGAGAAGCATCCGCTGCATGGACTTAACGTTGCAAGGGAGTACAACCTGCGAATGAAGGAATATGACGATTTGTTATTTCCTCTTCAAACTATGCTCCCCGAATTTGCTGGGGGGGATGGCGTTCGCTGTTTAAATGAATATTTACAAGAAACATCTGAAGAGACATCATCCACTCCTCCAACTTCTCCAAAACTGGATACCCCATCCTCCAAGACCCAAGGTCTTGAAGACGCCACTGCTCAAGATCCGTAGAATACATAAAATGATATTTTTGTAATCTTCTTTTTGTAATATTCTTTTGATATAATATAAGAATCTTTCATCCTTTTGCACTTTATCTTACTAAGTAATATAAGTTTTAGATTTAGGATATTATTGTATAACAATAAAAGATTGTGTGACGTTTTCTAGTGAGATGCGGCTCACCTCTAGCATGCATACCAGGAATTATGCTTAAAGACACACAGGTCTTATCTGGCACGCAAGCCAAAAACAAAACTTAAAACAAAACACATCGTATGTGGTAGCTTAATTGTTTTCTTTGATTGACACGACACGCATGCCTAATCATATTACATCTTTGATGTGTAGTGAAACACACTTACTTTCCGTATCATTTTTATCATGTTTTAATTGCTTTTTAGTTTAATTATTAAGTTTTATGGTTTGTTTATGCTTGATTTTACAAATATAATTGTTTACTTGTAGGTTGTGAAGTTTGGTGAAAAAAAGAGTTAAATTGAAGAGTTTAGGGGCTTAATTGTTCAACTTTGAAACTTATAAGTCAAGGCCCGACCCAAGCCCACATCTTAAAAGCCTTTTATATTATTATATTTAATTAATAACAAGAGTAATAAGCCATTCATGAGCTAACAAACCTGAAATTAAAAACCCTAACCACCTAACCCTAAGTTCCGATCGGAACTTCTGCCGCCGGCAAGAAAGAAAGAAAAAAAAAGAAGAAGCAAGGCGGCTGAGGTGTTTTGGACGGCTGGAGAGGGAAGAGGAACCTCGGGGCAGCAGCTAGGGGCTTCAAACAATCATAAATATCAGCCATACTTGATAGTAATTCATCCTTAAACTTTAATTATTGTTCAAGAACCCTAACTTTATTGATTTGATCTTTTGTTTTGAATTGTTTTGCAATTGATTGATAGTTTGACTTATAATTGATTGTGTTTGGATCTTGAATGAGTTTTATAATGTTTATGATGATGTTTATGGTGTTTTTCTTAAGTATGCATGGCTGTCCAAAATCAATGTTAGGCTAAACTTGTTTGTTCTGCCTAGGATAGATGATTGTTGAGTAGTTTAGACTTGTTTAATGGATTGTTAATGTTCAAGACTTAAATTATTGATGTAAAGTTTAACTAAACCATAAATTAGATTGTGTGTGATGGCTGTATTTTATTTGTTATTACTTATAATCCTCTTGCATTAGTTAATTGAATTGGTTTTGATTAATTGATTGCTTGTTAAACTCTTTACTTGGTGTTTTGGGTTTATTTGCCGGAAGTACAACCGTAGGGATAAGTGGGTAATATAATCAGTTAAAATACACCTTCTTTGAGACCGAGAGGTGATAAGAAGTAATATTGTCTCGTTGCTTTTACTTGTTAGAATTAAGACCGCGCGAGAGCGGGTTTTTGTCTTGTCAAGTTTGAGTGTTTATGTGCAATTAGTTGGTTTAATTTGGGTTAAGTTAAATTGTTCCTCTATCCTTGGTTGCGTAGTATTCGTTTCTATTAGGATAGTGTGTCGGTGAGACCGAGAGGTGAGTCGGTATTTGAACACGTTAATAATTGTTTTTCCGGTTTATTCTTTAAAATCAATTAAAATAAGTTGGAGTTTGTTAGAGAGACTGAGAGGTAATTTGACTTTCTTAAACAAGTTTTAGTTGTGTTATCTTTTATAACCGGTGTCGTGAATATTTTCAATCTATTGTCTTGTTATTTCTGTCAACATGATTCATTCTTAGGTAGACGTTTTTATCACTGCAGTCAAAGTTTTCTAAAAGTATTTTGTCAAAAGTTTTCGTTTAATTAAATTAAGTAGTTTAATCAATTTTAAATATTAAAAATCATTTAAATATTATTTTGGTGAGTCTTAGTTAGAGTTTAGTAA
The DNA here is from genome assembly GCF_021521415.1 of Bidens hawaiensis. Taxonomy (NCBI): domain Eukaryota; kingdom Viridiplantae; phylum Streptophyta; class Magnoliopsida; order Asterales; family Asteraceae; genus Bidens; species Bidens hawaiensis. Next base: position 743,330 of record NW_027491896.1, on the reverse strand, counting down.
TTAAAAACGTTTTCACGTGTTTTCGAGTTCGATATCCGGACTTTCCTTATCTTTGCTATACGCGATCGGTACACTTGTCGTTTGTGTGAACTAGGATAGATTGTTTGGTTTTTTTTAAAGCTTAGTTGCGACTTGTGTTTTATTTATATATATATTTTCGCACATCAAGTTTTTGGCACCGTTGCCGGGGACACGGTTTGAGGCGTATTAAGAACGACTCGAGTGAAGACTTGCCTTGTTTACTACTTGTCTTTCTTATTTGTTTTGTTTGATAGTTTAAAATAGTTTAGCTAATTACAATTTATTTTATTTATTTTAATAGTTGTATGCGACGTACTCGATCTCTAGGACCACCAGAAGTTGAAGGATTTCCCGAACCAGAGAGAGAGAGCTTCTTGAGAGACGTCGTACAAAACCGTCTTCCAGTTCATCTACATCCGTCGGTAATACGTTTCCTTCTCCTACTTTTTCTGAACCCATCATTAGGGATAGGATTATGGGCGACGCGAATCCACTACCGAGGAGGACAGTTGCAGACCGGGCCCGTCCGGTCGATGTTGGCGCGAGATCCAGCATTGCTCCACCAGCTATAGGAGTTCAAACGACTTGGCAGATTCCATCTAACGTTCTGAACACGATTGCTCATTCTGCTCAGTTTCACGGGTTGCTCCACGAGAACCCGCATTCTCATCTCACTCGTATTACAAGTATCTGCGACACGTTTCATCTTGCCGGCGTATCCGAAGACGCCATAAAACTCCGAATCTTTCCATTCTCACTCGTTGATCATGCGAGTCTGTGGCTTGAGTCCCTCCCACAGGGGTCCATTGCTACTTGGGCTGCCATGCAGACCCAATTTCTTGAAAAATACGATCCTCCTGCTAAGGCCGCTCGTTTGCGTAACCAGATTCACTCTTTCCAGATGGAGGACACCGAGAGCTTCTACGAGGCGTGGGAAAGGTTCAAAAATCTACTCGCATTATGTCCAAACCACAACCTACAAGACTGGGCGGTTGTCGAGAAACGGAGTGACGTAAGCGACTCAGAGTATGCTCGACACAGCTGCAGGAGGTAATCTACTGACAACGAAAGATACGGATGAGTGCATTGCCTTGTTTAACGGTTTAGCCATGAGTGGATACCAGCGACCGCCAGTTAAGAGTACCAAAACCGTTGATTCCCTATCACGCGGCATGCATTCGGTTGACACGAGCACAGCACTTGCGGCTCAAGTTGAAGCGTTAGCGAATATCGTGAAGGACCTGCAGGTGAAAAGTAAGTTATGCGAGATCTGCAGAGGGGGACACGATACCGTTCAGTGTCCCGTAGGTTTCCAGGAGGAGGCAGTCGACTTCGTTAATAATCCAAACCGAAATCAACATTCTTTTAATTCTTATAATTCGGGGTGGAGAGGTAACCAAAATTCCAACTGGAGGAACGGAAATCAGTCCAACTTCCAGCAACGTCAGAGCCTATTCCAGGATTCCGGTGAGGGACCGAGTAGTGGGGAGAAGAAGCCCACGTTAGAGGAGATGATGGCACAGCAGACACAGATGCTGTCGCAACTCATGACTCGAGAGGACTCCCGTCACAAAGAAACTCAAGAGAAATTCCGGGAGCACGAGTCATTCATGAGAACTCAAGGAGCGTCAATTCAAAATCTTGAGCGTCAGATGGGAGAGATAGCAAGTCGTCTAAATGAGAGGTCGCCAGGTACACTTCCAAGTAACACTGAACAAAATCCGAAGGCGTTTGCGAAGGCTGTGACGACAAGGAGCGGTGCAGGGGCACGTAGCGAGCCCGTGATTCGAGAGGCGACGAGAGGAGTCGTTAACGAGCCTGCGGTAGATGTGGAGGGGCAGGTAGATGTGGAGATTCAGTTGGAGTCTCCACCGGCCGAGGTGCATCAAAGGGACAGACCCAGAAGTACAGCACATGCCGAGAACCAGCCATTACCCAGCACACCACCAAGAGTCTACAAACCTAGACTCCCATTTCCCGGGAGAGGCCGTAGGGATAGAGACGAGGAGCAAAACTCCAAATTTCTTGATCTTCTGAAACAACTTCATCTTAATATTCCTTTCCTTGAGGCACTTACGCAAATGCCCAAATACGCAAAGTTTCTTAAGGATATTCTTTCGAACAAAGAGAAGTTAGCCGAAGTCTCTTCCATTCCTCTGAGTGCTGGTTGCTCTGCAGTCTTGCAGAGAAAGTTACCCGAAAAGATGTCCGATAGTTTCACAATTCCCTGCATCTTGAGTGATAATACGGTCGTCCATGCGCTGGCAGATCTTGGTGCCAGTATTAATCTCATGCCGTATTTCGTGTATCGTAAGTTGGGTCTAGGAGAACCAAGGCCTACTCGTATGAGTATCCAGCTTGCTGATCGTTCTGTGAAATACCCCCGAGGAGTGGTCGAGAACATGCTTATTCGTGTCGACAAGTTCATCTTCCCGGTGGACTTTGTCATCCTGGACATGAATGATGACGATAGTGTCCCACTCATCTTGGGCCGGCCATTCCTTGCCACTGCACAGGCATTGATCGATGTCTGCGAGGGTAACTTAATCTTAAGAGTTGGGGATGAGAACGTCACCTTTGACGTTCGACAGTCACTGAAACACCCTAAGTCTGCTGATGACTCCTTATACTTCATTGATACCATCATGGAGCATGTCGGGGAGTTTTTCAGCGAAATTTGTGGAGGATCTGCCTCCGACACCCAGATTCTCGATAGGGAGATTCCGGAGATTGAAATGGTTGCCGTAACCAATCAGTCCTTAAATGACGACACCGAGTCGCATACCCCTGAATCTGGCGTGTCTGCTGAGATCGTACGAGACGATCCGATGGACCGACCTTCAGTCGAGAGTCCTCCTCTTTCCTTAGAGCTTAAGGATTTACCTTCCCACCTTGAGTATGCATTTTTAGATGAGGAGAGGAAGCTTCCGGTTATCATTGCATCTGCGTTGACTGAGGTCGAGAAGGAGAAGTTGTTGAGGGTGCTACGAGAGCACAAGGAGGCTATTTCTTGGAAGATTATCGACATCAAGGGTATCAACCCTTCGTTCTACACTCATAAAATCCTCATAGAGGAAAATTTCAAAACTGTCGTCCAGCCGCAACGGCGGCTTAATCCGAAAATGCAAAAAGTCGTAAAGAAGGAGATCATTAAACTCCTTGATGCGGGGATCATTTTCCCCATCTCTGATAGTGCTTGGGTGAGTCCAGTCTAAGTGGTTCCTAAAAAGGGTGGCATGACTGTCGTCACCAACGAGAGGAACGAGCTTATCCCCACGAGGACTGTGACAGGATGGCGAGTCTGCATCGACTATCGCCGACTGAATGATGCCACCAGGAAAGACCACTTTCCTCTCCCATTCATTGATCAGATGTTAGAGCGTTTAGCAGGTCATCAGTACTACTGCTTCCTAGATGGTTTCTCCGGGTACTTCCAGGTTCCGATAGCTCCCGACGACCAGGAGAAAACCACTTTCACCTGCCCTTACGGAACGTTTGCTTACAAACGTATGCCGTTCGGACTTTGTAACGCTCCGGCCACATTTCAGAGGTGTATGGTGGCCATTTTTCATGATATGATCGAGGACTCCATGGAGGTGTTCATGGACGATTTTTCCGTATTTGGGAGTTACTTCGATCATTGTTTATCAAATCTCGAGAGGATGATGTCCCGCTGCGTTGACACAAACCTAGTCCTTAACTGGGAAAAATGTCATTTCATGGTTCACGAGGGCATTGTTCTAGGTCATCGAATCTCAAGTGCGGGGATAGAGGTTGACCGGGCAAAGGTCGAGATCATTTCTAATCTTCCCCCGCCTACTTCTGTGAGATCAATTCGTAGTTTTTTAGGTCATGCAAGGTTCTACCGCCGGTTCATCAAAGAATTTTCTAAAATCGCGAGACCCATGACCAAACTTTTGGAGAAGGATGCTCCATTTATTTTTTCTGAGCAGTGTATCGAGGCGTTTGATCTTCTAAAAGACAAACTAGTTAACGCCCCGATCATGGTTGCTCCCGACTGGTCGTTACCATTCGAGTTAATGTGTGACGCGAGCGACTTCGCAGTCGGAGCGGTTCTTGGACAACGGAAGGATAAACATTTCCATCCGATCTACTATGCGAGCCGGACCTTAAATGGAGCACAGGAAAGCTATACCACCACCGAAAAAGAGCTTTTAGCTGTGGTGTTCGCTTTCGACAAATTTAGGTCCTATCTAGTTTTGTCCAAAACAATTGTTTATACGGATCATGCCGCTAATAGATATCTTTTCAGCAAGCAGGATGCTAAGCCTCGTCTTATCCGATGGATCCTGTTGCTTCAAGGGTTTGATATAGAGATCCGTGATAAAAAGGGGGCCGAGAATGTGGCGGCTGATCATCTTTCACGACTAGAGGGAGTTGATTCAGGAGATTCAGGAGTTAGGATCGACGATCGTTTTCCGACGGAGAGTCTGATGTTCGTTACTGCACAAGAGGAAGGTTTTCCATGGTTTGCTGATTTCGCGAACTATTTTGCTGACAGATACCTCCCAAAGATGCCTTACCAGCAAAAGAAGAAATTCTTTATTGACATCAAATTTTACCTCTGGGACGATCCATATCTTTTCCGCATTGGTGCTGATCAACTTATTAGAAGGTGTGTGGATGTCAAGGAAGGATGGCAAATTTTGAGCCATTTTCATATGGGACCGACTGGAGGTCACCACTGTGTGAGTTCTACGGCAAAGAAAGTCTTTGATTCCGGTTTTTACTGGCCGTCTATTTTTAAGGATGCTCACCTGTTCGTTAAGAGTTGCGATCGTTGCCAGCGTGTCGGCAACATTTCTTCACGAAACGAAATGCCCCAGAATGCCATTCAAGTTTGTGAGGTTTTTGATATTTGGGGTATTGATTTCATGGGACCGTTTCCATCTTCGCGTGGAAACAAATACATACTCGTGGCAGAGGGTAATCGTTTCCATCAATTACACGAATTAGAGGAGCTCCGGGATCACGCATATGCACAATCATTTCGGTATAAGGAGCATACGAAGGAACTGCATGACAGGAAATTGAAGGGTAATAAGCAGTTCAAGTGTGGGGATAAGGTTTTACTGTATAACTCACGATTGAGGTTATTCCCGGGAAAGTTGAAATCCTGATGGTCGGGACCGTTCACGGTCACTGAGGTTTTCCCATATGGCACGATTGAGATACAAGACCGAAGCGGGAAGTTTAAGGTGAACGGCCATAGATTGAAGCACTACATTGGAGAGCCGATAACTGATCAGACAGTTGAGGTGTTCTACCTTGACTCATTCACCGAGGAATAGTCGTGATGGATGCATCACTCGGGAGATAGCCCGAGTTGTAGAGTTTGTATTATGATTCTTTTTATTATCTGCTTTTATTTGTTTTATTTTTATATTTATAAAAACATAAAAATACAAAAAAATTAAATATTTAATAAAAATAAAAAAAAAACAAAAAAAAAAAAATTTCAAAAACACAAAAATATGTTTATTTCTTATGTTTTTGTTTGCTGTTTCGTACGCCGCTACATGCGAGCAAGTTTGAGTTGTTACAGGTATTATTATGCGCATGGTAGCTCTGATGGCGTTTTGGAACTGGTTCACCCGAGGTTGCGGCCGCGAATGAAATGCTATACGGTCGTTCGTTTGAGTCATAAACAGCTGATGAAGAATTTGCATCTAAACCAGGGGAGTAACCCGTTCTCTATTTTAATTTCTGTTCTTTAAAGTTTTAATTTTATGCTTTACGTTTTATTTTTATTTTTTTTTCTTTTCCTTGTTCTCATCGAGGACGATTTCGTTCTAAGTGTGTGGATGGTAATTTATTTTACTTAGTTGTAGAAAAATAATAATAATAATAATAATAATAAAATTAAAAAATTTTAAAAATAAAAATTTTTCACTTGTTTTTCGTTTTCGTACGTTGTTCAAGTTTGAAAAAAAAAAGAAAAAAATGTCCCTTGTTTTTAGTTTCTTTTGCATTAAAGTGGGAGATGATGATTTTATTCGGAAATCAGTTTTTCAAACTACTAATAATATGAGATAAATAAAAGAAAACGCACTTAACTTGGGATGTGTCGGTAGGCTCAGCCTTGAAAATGAAAGGGCAAATTTGATAAAACGGTTAAACGGAAATCTTTTGTGGGTAAAGCGTTTTGTCCGTGGAAAATAAGCAATGAAAGGTCGGGCCATACTCAAGCCTCAAATTTTGGTATGAAAAAATGGAAATATCATGAGTTTTTAAAAATCTGAATACGTTATCATATGATGCTTGGGTAGGTTTAACGTTAGAGTATGCCGTGTAGCCCGTGATATAAATCTTAAAATGATAGTTTAGTGTTTTACACCTCATCGGCGTATGGTTTTATAACCTTAAATCCTGTATTGATGGGATGCTTCGGGTCCGGAGACCAAGGGTCTGTATGCAATCTATTTAACTGGGTATTCACAATTCCTAAGTGGGGTTGTGGATATTTAAAATAAAGCCAAAGAGCAAAACCCTTATAAGTCTATAAACATGATCACAAAAAGTACGAAAGTACAAATACACTACAGACTTGATCATCCACGCTGTTAGTCATGTGGGGTCCCCTTGCTCGCGTCTCACTACCATTAAGAAACGGACCACAAGGGACACGCTACATGTAAGCCCTACAGATAAAATTTTGCATACTCACCTATGGTGATGGTTTCGGGGTATTGCTTGATAACGGGGGTATGTCATGTTGTGGGGAACAGTAGCTATTAATTAATTGAACCTTAATCGTATCTAATGGCTGCTTGGTAGACTTTGATGCTTAAGCTTAGGTGGATAAATAATACCCTTGATCGTTTTAAGTATTCATTAAAAAATAGAGCAACCAAAGTTTTAATTCTATTAATTTTGAGGTTTAAGTCAATTTGGGGTGGTCTGGTCCGGTAAAAGCAGAAAATAAGCGGGTCTTAATTGTGTAAACCACTGAGTAATATTGTCGGATCTTATTTGTCCCGGTAAAGATTAAGGCATGGGTTTAGGTGGACAACAATATCGATGATCGCGGTTTTTGCGTTTTTCTGAGCTTTAAAATATAACCTATATGTTTGATTTAACTTTGATTTTCCGATTCTGATCCAACTGCATTAGACTTTTTCAGGGACGAAAAAGATTTAAGTGTGGGGATGTTTGATGTGTAGTGAAACACACTTACTTTCCGTATCATTTTTATCATGTTTTAATTGCTTTTTAGTTTAATTATTAAGTTTTATGGTTTGTTTATGCTTGATTTTACAAATATAATTGTTTACTTGTAGGTTGTGAAGTTTGGTGAAAAAAAGAGTTAAATTGAAGAGTTTAGGGGCTTAATTGTTCAACTTTGAAACTTATGAGTCAAGGCCCGACCCATGCCCACATCTTAAAAGCCTTTTATATTATTATATTTAATTAATAACAAGAGTAATAAGCCATTCATGAGCTAACAAACCTGAAATTAAAAACCCTAACCACCTAACCCTAAGTTCCGATCGGAACTTCTGCCGCCGACAAGAAAGAAAGAAAAAAAATGAAAAAGCAAGGAAGCTGAGGTGTTTTGGACGGCTGGAGAGGGAAGAGGAACCTCGGGGCAGCAGCTAGGGGCTTCAAACAATCATAAATATCAGCCATACTTGATAGTAATTCATCCTTAAACTTTAATTATTGTTCAAGAACCCTAACTTTATTGATTTGATCTTTTGTTTTGAATTGTTTTGCAATTGATTGATAGTTTGACTTATAATTGATTGTGTTTGGATCTTGAATGAGTTTTATAATGTTTATGATGATGTTTATGGTGTTTTTCTTAAGTATGCATGGCTGTCCAAAATCAATGTTAGGCTAAACTTGTTTGTTCTACTTAGGATAGATGATTGTTGAGTAGTTTAGACTTGTTTAATGGATTGTTAATGTTCAAGACTTAAATTATTGATGTAAAGTTTAACTAAACCATAAATTAGATTGTGTGTGATGGCTGTGTTTTATTTGTTATTACTTATAATCCTCTTGCATTAGTTAATTGAATTGGTTTTGATTAATTGATTGCTTGTTAAACTCTTTACTTGGTGTTTTGGGTTTATTTGCGGGAAGTACAACCGTAGGGATAAGTGGTTAATATAATCAGTTAAAATACACCTTCTTTGAGACCGAGAGGTGATAAGAAGTAATATTGTCTCGTTGCTTTTACTTGTTAGAATTAAGACCGCGCGAGAGCGGGTTTTTGTCTTGTCAAGTTTGAGTGTTTATGTGCAATTAGTTGGTTTAATTTGGGTTAAGTTAAATTGTTCCTCTATCCTTGGTTGCGTAGTATTCGTTTCTATTAGGATAGTGTGTCGGTGAGACCGAGATGTGAGTCGGTATTTGAACACGTTAATAATTGTTTTTCCGGTTTATTGTTTAAAATCAATTAAAATAAGTTGGAGTTTGTTAGAGAGACTGAGAGGTAATTTGACTTTCTTAAACAAGTTTTAGTTGTGTTATCTTTTATAACCTGTGTCGTGAATATTTTCAATCCATTGTCTTGTTAATTCTATCAACATGATTCATTCTTAGGTAGACGTTTTTATCACTGCAGTCAAAGTTTTCTAAAAGTATTTTGTCAAAAGTTTTCGTTTAATTAAGTTAAGTAGTTTAATCAATTTTAAATATTAAAAATCATTTAAATATTATTTTGGTGAGTCTTAGTTAGAGTTTAGTAATTAAAAACGTTTTCACGTGTCTTCGAGTTCGATATCCGAACTTTCCTTATCTGTGCTATACGCGATCGGTACACTTGCCGTTTGTGTGAACTAGGATAGATTGTTTGGTTTTTTTAAAGCTTAGTTGCGACTTGTGTTTTATTTATATATATATTTTCGCACATCAATCTTCTTACTAACTATTAAGACACGCATGCCAAAAATAAGAAGTAATTGAAATTGCGATTCACATGTAACATCTTTTCAATTGTGCAACATTCCAAGTTCTTGGGATTTCTATTCCATCTAATTTCTCCAACTTATAGGCACCTTTTGATAATACTTCTTTTATCTTGTAAGGTCCTTCCCAAGTTGGGGCTAACTTGCCTGATGGCTCCTGTCCCGATGCCTCGTTGTTGCGGAAGACAAAATCTCCCCCATAAAAGCTACACTTTTGAACCCCTGAGTTATAGTACTTCTGTAATTGACACTTGTAATTGTGCTATCGGATGAGTGCCAATTCTCGTCTTTCCTCAAGATGGTTGAGGTTCATCCGCAATTCTTCCTCATTATTATCAGAGGAAAGCGTTCTTGCGGATGGTACCACTATTTCATCCGGGATCATCACTTCTGTTCCGTAAGTCAAACTGAATGGCGTTTCTGAGTTGCTTGTTTTCTTTTGAGTTCGAAAAGCGCATAGCACATGGGGTATTTCATCTACCCACCCTGTTAGTTTGGTACCCAGTCTTGCCTTATTTCCATCTTTGATGGTCCGATTGGCCCTTTCGACATGACCATCGGCATCCGGGTGAGATACTGATGTAAATACTTGAGTGACCTGAAGTTCTTTCAGCCACGCTTGTAGCCCACTATCCGTAAATTGGGTTCCATTGTCGCTGATTAATTCTTACAGGAGGCCAAAATGGCAAATGATGAACTCCCACAAGAATTTCTTGATGATGGCTGCAGTGACGGAGGCTTAGCCTCCACCCACTTAGTAAAATAATCAATTGCCACAATCAAGAATTTGATGCGTATCGGGGCTTCTGGGAATGGACCCATGATATCAATTACCCACTTATGGAATGGCCATGCGGATGTTAGCAGCACTAACTCATTTTTTGGTCTTAGGGTATTGGGGGCATGGCGCTGACATGAATCACATTTTCTGATTTCTTGTACTGCGTCCATATGCATTCCCGACCAATAATACCCCGCATTCATGAGTTTGGCCACCACCATTCGTGATCCCGCGTGATGACCACAAATGCCTTCGTGGATTTCCCTTATCAAATAATTTGCATCCTCAGCGTCCACACATCTCAAGAGTGGGCCAAGGAAGAATCTGAGGTACAAAATACCATCCTGTACTTGATAGTTTAATGCTTTATGTTTGATTTTCCGGGCCACTGCTTTTTCTTCCGGGAGGATTCCTGATGTTAGATACGCCAGGATTGGTGACATCCAGGATTTAACACCGGTTTGTATGATCAATACTTGATGTTGCGGGATGGAGGGTCGGTCGAGAACTTCGATGCGGATGTCTTTTGTAAAATGTTCAAAATTTGTCAAAGCTAGTTTGCTCAGAGCATTTGCTAACTTGTTTTCACTTCGTTTAATGTGGATGACCTTGCAAGTTGAAAATTGGAGAATCAATTCTTTTGCTTGCGAAAGGTATGAAGCCATTACATCTTTTTTTGCCTCATAAGTTCCATTGATTTGTCCAGCAAACATTGAGTCTACTCGCTCCTCTAAATGTTTCACTCCAAGTTTTTTGGCTATCCGCAGGCCTGCTAAGAAATATTCATTCTCTGCCTCATTATTGGTACTCTTGAAGTCCAACTTTATGGCAAAAGTAAATTCATGGCCTTCGAGATTAACCAATCTGAGGCCTGCGCCTAATCCGTCATTACTTGAAGCTCCATCCGTGAATAGTGACCAAATCTGGTTTCGCTCATGGGGTATCGAAGTTCGTTGTTCAATCAGACATTCTTCTTCTTTGTTTCGCGGGACTTCTGTGACGAAGTCTGCTAGTACTTGACCCTTGATCGCGGGCCTAGGTCTGTATTCAATCGCATGTTCTCCCAGTTCTATGGCCCATTTTGCCAACCTTCCGGATAGTTCTGGTTTACTTAGCACATTCTTCAATTTGTACCCCGTCAACACGTTGATTGGGTGTCCTTGAAAGTATCCACGGAGACGTTTGGTAGCATAGACTAGTGCCAACACTAATTTCTCAAGCATTGAATACCTAGTTTCGGTGCCCGTCAATGTTTTGCTAACATAGTAAATTGGTGTTTGAAGATTTTTCCTATCTGTCAGCAGTACGACTACAATGGCAATATCAGATGCTGATAAGTATAACGTCAATGGCTCTCCCGCAAGCGGTGCTGTTAGGGTAGGCAATTCCATTAAACACTTCTTGACCTCTAGAAATGCTTGTTCCGCTTTCGCGGTCCATTTAAAATGTGCTTACTTTAAACAATTCCTCAGAGTTGACACAAAGGGAAAAAACTTAGCCGCATGATTGGCTAAAAATCTGTTCAAAGCAACGAGCCTTCCATTAAGTGTTTGCACCTCTTTGAGGGAAGAAGGTGAAGGTATGCGGGCAACTGCTTGGACCTTATCCGGGTTTGATTTAAAGCCCGCGTTTGTAACAATTATGCCCAAAAATTTTCCTTTCTCCATCCTAAAGGAACACTTGCTGGGATTGAGCTTTATATTGATCTTCCTTAGAGTATCAAATGTTTCCTCTATGTCTCGTAACATCTGATCCTCCTCAATGCTTTTAATGACCAAATCATCCATGCAAACTTCTAGATTTCGCCCAATTTGATCTTTGAAGGCTTCATCCATCAAACGCTGATACGTAGCACCCACATTTTTTAAATCCAAAGGGCATCATTTTGTAACAAAATGTGCACTGTTCAGTGCGGAATGCTGTTTTATCCTCATCACCTGCCGTCATGCGGATCTGGTGGTAGCCTTTGTAGGCATCAAGGAAGCATTTGAACTTGAACGGAGCTACCGCATCAACTTTAAGATCAACTCAGACAATGGATAACAGTCCTTTGAACATGCTTTGTTTAGATCCTTGAAATCTATACACATCTGTCATGTTCCAGTGCTCTTAGGAACGATGACCGGGTTAGCAACACAATTTTGGTACTGGATTTCACGGATGATTCCAGCATTCAACAAATCTTGGACTTGTTCATTCATGGCCTTGGTTTGCTCAGGACCCATCATACGCTTCTTCTGGACAATCGGTGTGAAAGCCATATTTACCTGCAGTTTGTGTTCCGCAATCCCCCGCGGGACACCAGTCATGTTGGGCTGCCAAGCGAAGATGTCCATATTTTTTGTTAACAGTTGTTTTAAGAACGTCCAGACTATCCTAGAGATAGCAGGTCCAATTGTGATTGTTTGATCTGGAAACTTCTTGTTTAACACCCACTTCTCTGATTCGGTTCTTGATGTGTTGTAAAACACACTTACTTTCCTTATCGTTTTACCATGTTTTAATTGCTTATTAGTTTAATTAATAATAGTTATGGGTGGTTTTTTCTTAATTTTACAAAGATTGAATGTTACTTGTAGGTTATGAAAGTTGATGGAAAAAAGAGTTAAGTTTGAAGACTTTAGGGGCTTATTTGATCAAGTTTTAATACTACAAGTCAAGGCCCGACCCAAGCCACAAGATCCAAGCCTTTCAAGTATTATTATTATATAATATATGATAATAAAAAAAACCCTAACTCCAAAAAACACCCCTAGGAGGCCGATCGGAAAAGAAAAAGAAAGAAAAGAGTTTTGTTATTTGGCTGGTGATTGGCTAGAGTGTGTTGGTTTAGAGGAGACCAAGAGTGAATTGATTGTTGTGTGGCTGGTATTAAACATCACGTGGGCAGCAAGTGGAGAAACAACAAAGATAACAAAACCTAACATCCCCAATTGCATTACAATTCCGATCGGCAGCCCCTTTCTTTAATAAAAAATTCGTTTTTTGCATCTTGTTTGGCAAAGAGAAGAAGAGGATCATTAAGGAAGATCGGGACAGCAGCTAGGGACGTTAAGCACTCATAATCTCAGCCATATAACCATAAGTAATCATCCATAAACTTTGTGTTTTCATTCAAGAACCCTAACTTGTTATGTTTGATCTTTTATTTGGATTGTTTTGCAAGTAACTTAGAGATTGACTTGTGTTTGATTGTTCTTGAATCTTGAATGAGTTTTATTATGTTTATGTTGATGTTTATGATGTTTAAACCAATTGTTTGCTGCTGTCCAAAAATCATGTTAGGCTAAACTAGTTAGTTCTACCTAGGTTAGATGAATATTGTTAGGTTTTAGTAAGTAAATTGGATTGTTGTGATCATGACTTGAATTGTTAGTGAAAAGTTTGGTTTAACATTGAATTATGTTGTGTTTATTGGCTGTGTTTTTATTAATTATACTTAATTTCCTCTTGCTTTGATTGATTGAATCGGTTTTGGTTAATTTTAGCTTGTTTGAACTCTTTACTTTTTGTTTAGAGATTGTTTGCGGGGTGTACAACCGTAGGGTTTATGTGGGTATGTTAATTAGTTAAAATCAGCGGGTAGGCACCTTCTTAGAGACCGAGAGGTGATAGGAAGTAGCGTCGTCTCATAACTTTTACTTGTTAGGATTAGGATCGCGTGAGAGCGGGTTTGGTTCTTGTCGGGTTTGGGTTTGTGAGCGATTAGTTGACCTAGTTTAAGTTAAACTAAATTGTTCCTCTATCCTTGGTTGCGTAGTATTCGTCTCCATTCATTAGGGTAGTGTGTCGGTGAGTCCGAGAGGAGATTCGACATTAGAACACTTTAACAATTCGTCACCCGGTTTGTTCTTAAAATCAACTAAGTGTAGGTTAGGGTTTGTTAGTGAGACCGAGAGGTAATCTAGCTTTCTTGAGTGAACCTTAGTTGTGTCATCCTTAGGAACCCGTGTCATGAGATTCTACAATCCCTTAGCTTATTATACCTTCTATAGTATTCTTACCTAGGTAGACGTTTTTCTCATTGATAAATCTTATTTTCACAGTTTCGTCTAGTTTTCTTAATTTAAGTCTTTTAAGTTAATTTGAGTTAGGTTAAATAGTTAATAATATAAAAATCATTTAAAAAAATATATTATTCTTAGGTGAGTCTTATTTAGGGTTAAGTATTAAAACGTTTTCACGTGTCCTTGTGTTCGATACTCGGACTTCCTTTGGTCTATACTATTTTTGATCGGTACACTTGCCGGTTGTGTGTTGATTCGTTAGGAGGCTTGTTTAATAAATTTAAAGCTTTGTTGTGAGTTACTTAAAAAGAATATTCATTTGACACACATCAAGTTTTTGGCGCCGTTGCCGGGGACACGGTTAGAGGCGTATTGAGAACGACCCGAGTTAGGATTTACCTATTGTATTTTCGTATATTAGATTAGATTAGTTATTTTAATTAGTTTAGTTTTAGTTTAATTTTATTTTAACTATTTTATTCTATTTTTATCTGGTGTCCGTGATCCTTTTCTTTTGAGTGTTCTTTAAAGGAAATATGTTCGGACGACACGTTGGAACGCCATGGTGCAAAGTGTGTGGCGGAGATCACTGGGTACATGATGCTTATGAGTGTATGAGGATAGAAGTCGAGGCACGGAAAGCTCCATGGGAATTACTTTTGGCAAAGCCTCCTCCATACCAATTTGCATATGATCAAATGGGGAACTTCTTAGGGTATAAAGACTTATCGGGAAATATATTAGAGCCCACCCCAGAATTGGAATCAATAATGGATGATGTATTGTTTGCCATTAGAAAGGACTTGGAATATATTCTACCTTTGAATCCACCTTTCTTTGAAACCCTGAGTAAGATTAAAGATACCGGAATGGAGGAGCAGAGAGTTGAGGAGTATGTTCCCTCTTGGGAGGACGAGTTCACGGGTGAGTTTGGTAAAGAGTCTATGGATTTTACCATTATGGATGAAGGAGAGTTTGACCCACTTGGTGATTTAAAGTTGCTTGAGGATCTATTGTATAACGAGCCAAGTGCGGGGATCAAGAATGAGCCTTGTGATGAGAGCCATGAGGTGGTTGGTGAATCAGTCTTTCCACCATTGCAATTTGAATGTGAAAAACAAAAACATGAACCGTACTCAATCTCCATTCGGGATGTGTTGAGGTTTAAAAAGTTGGATAAAAGAATAAAGAGGATATCTAGGCTCAGAGATCATGGTGTGCAGAAGAGTTCGTCACTCCCGTTTCACTTTAGGGGATCATTTTTTGGGGAATTCAAGAGTTGGTGGGCCGAGTTTAATTCATATGGTTGGGCCCATGAGAGTTGTGCAATTGGTTTCTTCCTGACCAATTGTAAGAGGAGAGTATTGAGGAGCAACGATGGGAAGAGGATAAAGGAGAAGCCTCCTGATTGAGGTTTCGGGAGCGAGTCCGGCTGAAGACTATTCAATAAACTTAGCACTTCCCGGGAGGTAACCCGGTAATATCTTTTCTTGTTATTTTATTTTCATTTTATTTTTATTTTCGAGTTTTGCCGGGTGTTTCTTCTCTTACTTGCAGGTTAATCCTTGGTTGGTTGATGACAGTTTATGAGCAGGAGTTTTAAACAAGTGTGGGGATACAATTTGCTTAAGTATTGCCGGTTTTGTTCGTTAGTGATAGCTTGATAGAGAGCACTGAAGTTTTAAGCTTGCGTTCGAATAGGAGGGCGAGGAACATGATTCACTGCACTCTTGCATGATCACATATACCAGGGGAGTCTGTTCCACTTTATTTTTCTTTATGTTTAGTTTTGTCTTTTCCTTGTCTCACATTGAGGACAATGTGAAATTTAAGTGTGGGGGTGGGGAATTGACGTTTTCATTTTTAAGAAAAATAAAAGAATTTTATTAAAAATAATAATAATAATAATAAAAGTTTTAAAGAAAAATGTCCCTTGAATTTAGTTTTTTTTTTTGCGTTAAAGTGGGAGATGATGATATTTATCGGAAAATGGTTTTTCAAACTACTAATAATATGAGATAAATAAAAGAAAACACACTTAACTTGGGATGTGTCGGTAGGCTCAGCCTTGAGAATGAAAGGGCAAATTTGATAAAATGGTTAAAACGGAAATCTTTTGTGGGTAAAGCGTTTTTGTCCGTGGAAAATAAGTAATGAAAGGTCGGGCCATACTCAAGCCTCAAATTTTGGTATGAAAAAGTGGAAATGTCATGAGCTTTAAAAATTTGAATACGTTATCATATGATGCTTGGGTAGGTTTAACGTTAGAGTATGCCGTGTAGCCTGTGATATAAATCTTAAACTGCTAGTTTAGTGTTTTACACCTCATTGGCGTATGGTTTTATAACCTTAAATCTTGTATTGATGGGATGCTTCGGGTCCGGAGACCATGGGACTGTATGCAATCTATTCATCTGGGTATTCACGATTCCTAAGTGGGGGTGTGGATATTTAAAATAAAGCCAAAAAGAGCAAACCTTTATAAGTCTTTAAACATGATCACAAAAGTACAAAGTACAAATACACTACAGACTTGATCATCCACGCTGTTAGCCATGTGGGGTCCCCTTGCTCGCGTCTCATTACCATTAAGAAACGGACCACAAGGGACACGCTACATGTAAGCCCTACAGATGAAATTTTGCATACTCACCTATGGTGATGGTTTCGGGGTATTGCTTGATAACGGGGGTATGTCATGTTGTGGGGAACAGTAGCTATTAATTAATTGAACCTTAATCGTATCTAATGGCTGCTTGGTAGACTTTGATGCTTAAGCTTAGGTGGATAAATAATACCCTTGATCGTTTTAAGTATTCATTAAAAAATAGAGCAACCAAAGTTTTAATTCTACTAATTTTGAGGTTTAAGTCAATTTGAGGTGGTCTGGTCCGGTAAAAGCTGAAAATAAGCGATTCTTAATTGTGTAAACCACTGAGTAATATTATTGTCGGATCTTATTTGTCCCGGTAAAGATTAAGGCATGGGTTTAAGTAGACAAAAATATCGGTGATCGCGGTTTTTGCGTTCTTCTAAGCTTTAAAAAATTAACCTATATGTTTTTAAGACTGTGTTTTCCGATTCTGATCTAACTGCATTAGACTTTTCAGGGACGAAAAAGACTTAAGTGTGGGGATGTTTGATGTGTTGTAAAACACACTTACTTTCCTTATCGTTTTATCATGTTTTAATTGCTTATTAGTTTAATTAATAATAGTTATGGGTGGTTTTTGCTTAACTTTACAAAGATTGAATGTTACTTGTAGGTTATGAAAGTTGATTGAAAAAAGAGTTAAGTTTGAAGACTTTAGGGGCTTATTTGATCAAGTTTTAATACTACAAGTCAAGGCCCGACCCAAGCCACAAGATCCAAGCCTTTCAAGTATTATTATTATATAATATATAATAATAAAAAAAACCCTAACTCCAAAAAAACACCCCTAGGAGGCCGATCGGAAAAGAAAAAGAAAGAAAAGAGTTTTGTTATTTGGTTGGTGACTGGCTAGAGTGTGTTGGTTTAGAGGAGACCAAGAGTGAATTGATTGTTGTGTGGCTGGTATTAAACATCACGTGGGCATCAAGTGGAGAAAAAACAAAGATAACAAAACCTAACATCCCCAATTGCATTACAATTCCGATCGGCAGCCCCTTTCTTCAATAAAAAATTCGTTTTTTGCATCTTGTTTGGCAAAGAGAAGAAGAGGATCGTTAAGGAAGATTGGGACAGCAGCTAGGGACGTTAAACACTCATAATCTCAGCCATATAACCATATGTAATCATCCATAAATTTGTGTTTTCATTCAAGAACCCTAACTTGTTAAGTTTGATCATTTATTTGGATTGTTTTGCAAGTAACTTAGAGATTGACTTATGTTTGATTGTTCTTGAATCTTGAATGAGTTTTATTATGTTTATGTTGATGTTTATGATGTTTAAACCAATTGTTTGCTGCTGTCCAAAAATCATGTTAGGCTAAACTAGTTAGTTCTACCTAGGTTAGATGAATATTGTTAGGTTTTAGTAAGTAAATTGGATTGTTGATGATCATGACTTGAATTGTTAGTGAAAAATTTGGTTTAACATTGAATTAGGTTGTGTTTATTGGCTGTGTTTTTATTAATTATACTTAATTTCCTCTTGCTTTGATTGATTGAATCGGTTTTGGTTAATTTTAGCTTGTTTGAACTCTTTACTTTGTGTTTAGAGATTGTTTGCGGGGTGTACAACCGTAGGGTTTATGTGGGTATGTTAATTAGTTAAAATCAGCGGGTAGGCACCTTTTTAGAGACCGAGAGGTGATAGGAAGTAGGGTCGTCTCATAACTTTTACTTGTTAGAATTAGGATCGCGCGAGAGCGGGTTTCGGTTCTTGTCGGGTTTGGGTTTGTGAGCGATTAGTTGACCTAGTTTAAGTTAAACTAAATTGTTCCTCTATCCTTGGTTGCATAGTATTCGTCTCCATTCATTAGGGTAGTGTGTCGGTGAGTCCGAGAGGAGAGTCGACATTAGAACACTTTAACAATTCGTCACCCGGTTTGTTCTTAAAATCATCTAAGTGTAGGTTAGGGTTTGTTAGTGAGACCGAGAGGTAATCTAGATTTCTTGAGTGAACCTTAGTTGTGTCATCCTTAGGAACCCGTGTTGTGAGATTCTACAATCCATTAGCTTATTATACCTTCTATAGTATTCTTACCTAGGTAGACGTTTTTCTCATTGATAAATCTTATTTTCACAGTTTCGTCTAGTTTTCTTAATTTAAGTCTTTTAAGTTAATTTAAGTTAGGTTAAATAGTTAATACTATAAAAATCCTTTAAAAAAATATATTATTCTTAGGTGAGTCTTATTTAGGGTTAAGTATTAAAACGTTTTCATGTGTCCTTGTGTTCGATACTCGGACTTCCTTAGGTCTATACTACTTTTGATCTGTACATTTGCCGGTTGTGTGTTGATTCGTTAGGAGTCTTGTTTAATAAATTTAAAGCTTAGTTGTGAGTTACTTAAAAAGTGTATTCATTAGACACACATCAGTTCTTTCCGCCTTCTTGCTTGGTTTTGAACTTTCTGCCGTAAAGCAATGTCTGTTTATGTAAATGATTGCCACTCTGGTGCCGGTTGAAACTCCTACCGCACCATGGGTTGTGGGTGGATGAGCATTGAAATCTCCGATTGCTGCGCATCCCAAAATGAAATCGTGCTTTGACTTAGCTGGTAAAACTAGAAATTCTACATCCTCAGTTCTTGAGTGGACTCCATCACTAAGTGATGTATGTTGTGCGTGCGTCTTAAAATATGATGGGTTGGATATTTAGCTTTTGCACAAGATCGTGTTTTAAATTTATAAAAGTGATTTCTACTAAGACTAAACACACACAAAACAAGCAAGTGTACCTATCGTATATGTAGAATAGTATTGGTAAGAACCAAGTATCGATCCGTGGATACAAAGGTTTCTAATAATAAATCGTTGTTTTACTTCAATCGTAGGTTTTAATCATTTTGGGGTTAATTTTTAACTTTTTTATAAAATATAAATACTTATATATATAATATATAGGTGACCGAGAAAATAGATTCTAAACGAGTTGTTCAATTATGCGAGGGTTACCATCTAAGATCAAGAATCCACTCCATTTTAGCATTGATAATTAATATGTAGACATGTGATAAACTTGCCCTAGCAATATATGATAGATAGATCCTTAAGCCTTAAGTGAGCATCTTCGGCATTAAGGAGATAGTATGCGTATTTTAAAGTCCACCCTTTCCTAATGTCATACCATCTCAATGATGTCGATTTAAGTTGGCAAGTAGTTTCGTAAAGTAGAAAGATTAGGATTGACTTCGATTTCTCAAATACCAATTCTAACAACTTCGGGTGGTTGTAGTTTAGTCACACAACCTCCCCTTGGTTGATTTATGTAGGTTACAATTACACATTCCATTAACATATGATTTCTTTAACTAATTTGATATCCTAAGCAAAGCCATTTTCGGATTACCAAGGTTTAGAAAAATACACCATAACTTATATCTCATCATTTCTAAGTACAATATAAGGATCCATGTTTCGATAATGTATCAAAGTATTTCTATCTTTCAAGAACATGAATCGATCATGAACGATTGCCAAAGATATTGACAACCACCAACTTTGATTTAGTGATTTAAGATGGTGAAACATTTCTCATCAAAAGATAATTGTAATATAACCATGTACTTTACTAGACTACATCACATGTCTTGGTTAATTATCAAGTAAAACAAAGCTTCTTCATAGATTTTAGATGGTAAAAGGAGTTTAGCTCATAATGAGCATAGTGATAAACATTAAGATGATTGATAATAACAAATACATGATTAAACTTGGAACAATCTAACCAAATGTAGATGAACCCTTCTTCTTAATGATGGTAATGATGGTTGATGATGATGATTAGTGGTGATGACCTCCAAACCTTCAAACTCTTCACTAGATCTTCAAAGTGAGTGTTAGTGTGTGTTTTTATAAGTGAAAACCGGAGAGAATCCTTTTCAAGGCACACTCTTCAAATGACACAAGAGCCACTATTTATAGGCAATCTGGAGAGTGAGGCACGGCCCCGTGCTTGATGAGCACGCCCCCGTGCATTTTTATGACATGTGCCAGATTTGTTTTGTCTTTTCTGTGACGTGGCCACGGCCCCGTGGTTGGTAGGCACGACCCCGTGATTTTTAATGACATGTGCTCAATTCTTCTTTGTCTTTTCTGTGTTTTCGTCCACGGCCCCGTGCATGATGAGCACGGTCCCGTGCTTTTGCTTCCAGATTTTGTCTTTTCTTGTGTCAGAAGCATGGGGGCGTGTTTCTTTGTTTTCTTGTGTTTTCTTCTGTTTTTCTTTGTCTTGTTGCTTGTTTCTTCGTTTGAGGCTTGGTTTCACCTGAAATTATGTTTTATTATGATAAGTAGTCTTTTATGCTATGTTATCGGATAGAAATTGCAGTTTTTAGAGATTATTTGATGCCGAAAAGATGTATATTTATGTGTACATCACTAAGTGTAACGGGAAAAGATGTCACCCCAAGCGGGTGCATCACCTCTCCCCCTAAGCCAGACACATGTGCATGAATTGGCTTCAGCCTCACATTGTCTTCCTCATCAAGTTGTTCAAAACACTATTCATACATAATATCTGATGTACTCCCAGTATTAAAGAAAACATAATGCGAACGGTAATGTCCTATCAGAGCAGTGATTATTAGCGGATTCTTATTGCATGGACCTCCTTTAACCCGCAGGAAAATTACGGGTTCACTCTTCCATTCTTCCTCATCTATTTCTTGCCTCTTCTTACCACATATTCGCCCTCCTTGAATTATGTGAACATTCAAATCTCTGACCTTCTTTTTAGGCGAGGCTTGTTTATCTTGTGCGGAAGCTTTGTCAGACCCTTGTTTCACATTTTTAACCAAGTGCTCTAACTTTCCCGACTTGATGGCTGCCTCGATCTCATTCCTCAAAGTTACACACTCATCAGTGTTATGACCAATATCGTCATGGAACATACAATGCTTTTTGGGATTAAGGAATGATCTCTTCATGATCGGCTGAGGCTTTTTGAATTTCACATTCTCAGTGGTCAAAATTTATGAGGGACTCTTTGTTAGCAGGGTCCAATTGTTAGAATTATGCGTTGAAGAACTCGCTTTGTTTTTGTTACCAATAAGTGATCTTGCATCGAGCTGTTTCGATGTTTCCGCAGAAAGTTGGAGTCTTGACCAGATTGACCCCTTGGATTGTCTATTCGTCCACGGATTCTGAAATTCTACCTTTGGCGTGTGTTTAGGACTTTTAGACCCCAAGGTTTTTTCAGTTCTTGCAAACAGTTTTGCGGCATACATAATCTCGTCCAATGCCCTGGGCATTCCAACCTTGCGTGTCAAGCAACGTTTCAAGGAATTACTCCTCACGTTCTTGCGGAAGGCTCCCCTCAACATGTCCTCACTTATTCCTCCGATATTGAGACTTTCATAATTAAACCGGGAAATGAAGTCTTCAATAGACTCATTGTCTCATTTAACGACGTCTAATATTTCGGAAGAATCGCGGGTGTGCCTCCTCTATTGATTGAAGTGTTGAGAGAATTTAGCCACCAAGTCATCCCAACTCTTGATTTGCCCCTCCGGCAATTTTTTAAACCATTCGCGAGCCACTTCAGTCAACGTTAATGCAAACATGTGGCACCAGTAAGGGAGGGTCCAACCACTGACTCCTCCAACAGCCACAAAGTTTAACAAATGATCGCTTGGATCTGACATTCCATTATACTTCCCCAAAGTAGTAGGGATCTTAACATTGACGGGGAATAGAGCAGTAGCGATGCGCGGGATAAATTTTGATTTCTCAGCAAATGCCGCGGGATGATACGGTTTAGTGAAGTCTTCTTCCGCGTTGCTGTGATACTCAGTATGGCGAACTATTGCACGTTGGCGACTAGTTCCCTCTCTTCCATGGATTCTGCTATCTCCACTGAAATTACAAACTTCACTTGGACGATACGTTGGATCGTAGCTTTCATACTCGACTCTACATGAAAGCTCGCACGTGATTGTGCGAGGACGATCACGTCTCCTTCTTTCAAAATATTCCTCTAAGAATCTTTCATCTGAAGGCTGTCACGCATCTGGCTCCTCCAAACTGTTGGAGGAGGAGATGGACATCTCCTAGGAGTCTCATCATATGCAAAAGTGCGGGCACAGATTCGCTCTTCATGAATCATGCGCTCATATTCAGCTAAGGCGTTCTCTTGCTAAATGCGTAACCAGTCTTCGTGAGATTGAATCCCTTCAGATATGGAATTACGACTATGAGACCTCACTAGCTCGAAGTTATCGGATTCATCTTCTAGACCCAATTCCGTGCGATCTAGGCGAGTTTCCACCGTAATATGTCCTAAGTCCCCTGGAGTTGGACACCCAGGTGATTCGACATCATTAGTATGCCTAACCGCCGCCGGAGTTCCCGTCGGCCTTTGGAGAGATTCACTTATATCGTTCGGAATAACAAAAACTCTTACAATTCTAGCACAAGCACGGATGGCGCCAATGAAGAAACACAGATCTAATCCTCTAAGGGCCTAGATCTAATGAGTCCACAGGGTATGGGTCGAATAATTACTAAACAACGATACAAGCCTAATATCCCAAGTCCAATGAGGAAACCTGCAAAACAATCACCGTGAGCTCGTTACGGGAAGGACAAGAGGGGGGAGGGCTTCCCGTAACCACTCTCCGGCGTGAGAATAAGTACTTGTTCAGATTGAGAATAAAGTACAAAGTACTGAGAGTAGAAGTGAAGTGTGAATGAATACCTCATGGAGATGGTGAAGGTATTTATAGCCGAAGGGTGTGGGAATGTGATTGGCCCAGCTGTCCCTTTCTCGAAGATGCTTTCATAACTACCTGTACACGTGTCCGCATATGATAGGACGAGACATATAGGCCATGTGCATGATTTTAACAACCTGGACACGTGCCCACACATGATAGGACGAGCTATTTTAGCCATGTGCGTGGTTGTAACAACCTCGCCAGGTGTCCTTCTTCTATTGGCTGTTACGTCCCGTGTTTTCCCAGAAAGGAGTTTGGTAAATCTTCTAGAAAGGAATTGGTTAATTAGAACTGTCCTTATGACGTCACCTTCAGGTCATCCTTGCGGGTGGGAACAGTGCCATGCGGATGACTCCTGAGGGCGTCTGGATCCTCCCGCGTATAGTCATTTGATATTGTTATTGGTGTTCCTATATCTTGAGTTATGTGGGTGATGCATATGTCCCACGGTTGACATATTAGGGGCCCCCCTTTTACCCGCGGGTGATATTGAAGGGTATTTGGGTCTTTTTGGTACCCTACCTCTATAAAGTTACAGTTGAGTTTTTTGAGCATCTCCATAAAGAGTTTTGAAGAACTCAAAAACTAGGTATGTTTTCTTAGGTCCAGAAATCTTGATCAAATATAGAGTTAGGGTACCATAAAGACCCAAATATCCTTGAGCACCACCCACGGGTAAGAGCCCCCCCCATATATCACCCGCGAGACATATAAATCACCCGCATAACTGAAGATAAAGAACAACAACAGATCCTAAAGACTAAGTGCGGGAGGATCCAGACGCCCTCAGAAGTCATCCACATGGTACTGTTCTTACCCGCGAGGATGGCCAGAAGGCAACGTCATAGGACAGCTATAATTAAATAATTCCGTTCTAAAAGATTTACCAAGAACCTTTCTCGGAGAGCACGTTACCCAACAACCAATAGAAGAAGGACAGCTGACCAGGTTGTTACAACAATGCACATGGCCAGGTTTATATCGTCCTATCACATATGGACAAGTGTCCAGATTGTTACAACCATGCACAAGGGTCATATAGTTCACCCTATCATATGAGGACACGCGTCTAGGCGGTTACGAGAGCATCTTCTGGAAAGGGACAGCTGGGACAATCACATTCCCACATCCTTCGGCTATAAATACCTTCCACTATCTCGATGAGGTATTTATTCACTCCCAACTATCCACACTAAATACTTAAGTACTTTCTCTCTGCCAGAATTTTACTTATTCTCACGCCAGGGGGGTGGTTACGGGAAGACCACCCTCTTGCCCTTCCCCTAACGAGCTCACGGTGGTTGTTTTGCAGGTTTCTGTCATTGGACTTTGGGAGATCAGACTCGTATCGTTGGTTGAATAGTATTTGACCTGTACCCTGTGGACTCATTGGATCTAAGACCTTAGGGGATTAAATCTATGTT
Organism: Bidens hawaiensis; assembly: GCF_021521415.1. Classification (NCBI taxonomy): domain Eukaryota; kingdom Viridiplantae; phylum Streptophyta; class Magnoliopsida; order Asterales; family Asteraceae; genus Bidens; species Bidens hawaiensis. Next base: position 718,794 of record NW_027491896.1, on the reverse strand, counting down.
TCTTCATTGGCGCCATCCATGCTTGTGCTAGAATTGTAATAGTTTTTTGTTGGTTCGAACGATATGAGTCAATCTCTCGAAGGTCTGACGGAAACTCCGGCAACTGTTAGACGTAATTTTGATGTCGAAGCACCTGGAGGCCCAACTCCAGGTGACTTAGGACATCTTACGGCAGAAACTCGGCGGGCCCGCATGGAATTAGGTTTGGAAGACATATATGATAAGTTCGTGCCGGCGAGATCTCAACGTTGTAACTTTAGAGCTGGAGGAATTCAATCCCCTGAGGATTGGTTATGCATTCAACAAGAAAATTCCATAGCTGAGTATGAACGCATGGTTCGTGAAGAGCGAATCCGTGCCCGTACTTTGGCTTATGATGGAACTCCTAGAAGATCTCCAGCTCCTCCTACGACAGTCCGAAAGTGGTTTTGAAAGGAGGAGGCGTGACCGTCCTCGCATGGTCATGCGTGAGCCCTCCTACAGAGGTGAGTATGAAAGCTATGATCCGACAAACCGTCCAAGTGTAGTCAGTTATTTCAGCGGATATAGAAAAATTCAGGGACGAGAGGGAACTAGTCGCCTGCACGCGGCAGTTTGCCATATTAAGTACAACAGTGATGCGGAAGAAGACTTCACAAAACCGTATTATCCCGTAGCTTTTTCTGAAAAAACAAAATTCATAGTGCGTATCGCAACAACTCCATTCCCAGTTAATGCGAAAATCCCCACGTCATTAGGAAAGTACAATGGGATGACTGATCCTAGCGATCACCTATTGAATTTCGTGGCAGTGGGAGGAGTCAGTGGTTGGACTCATCTCTACTGGTGTCACATATTCGCATTGACATTAACTAGGGCGACACATAAATGGTTCGAATAATTGCTGGACGGGCAAATCAAGAGTTGGGACAACCTGGTGGATAAATTCTCTCAACACTTTCAGCAAAAGAAGCACACCCGTGATCCTTCCGAAATTTTGGACGTCGTTAGGCGGGACAATGAGTCAATTAAAGACTTCATTTCTCGGTTTAACGATGAAAGTCTCAATATTGGAGGAATTAGTGAAGACATGTTGAGAGGAGCCTTCCGCAAGAATGTGTGGAGTAACGCTTTGATCTGCACCTTAACTGGCAGAGATGGAATGCCCAAGACATGGGATGAAATAATGTCTGCCGCGAAACTGTTCGCAAGAAATGAAAAGACCTTGGGGTCTGATAGCCCAAAGCAAACTCCAAAAGTAGAATTTCAGAATCCGCGGCCGAATAGACAAGCTAAGGGATTAATTTGGTCAAGGTTTCAACCTTCGGCGGATACATCGAAGCAATTTGATGCAAGGTCGTTGATAGGTAACAAAAACAAAGCAAGCACCTCATCGCAAATTGCCAATAATTAGACTCCATTGACAAAGACTCCCTCGGAAATTCTGACCACTGAGAACGTGAAGTTCAAAAAACCTCAGCCAATCATGAAAAGAACATTCCTCAACCCCAAGAAACATTGCACGTTCCATGATGACATTGGTCATAACAAGAGCGAGTGTTTGGCCTTAAGGGGTGAAATTGAAGCAGTAGTCAAGTCCAGAAAGCTAGGACATTTAATCAAAAAAGTGAAACAAGGATCTGGCAAAGCTTCCACACAAGACAATCAAGGCCCGCCTAAAAAGCAGGTCAAATATTTGAATGTTCACATGATTCAAGGAGGGCGAACATATGGTAATAAGTGGAGAGTATTTTGATGAGGAGAATGGAAGAATGAGCCCGTAATTTTCCCGCGGGTCAAAGGGGGTCCATGCAACAAAAACCCACTGATAATCACTGCCCTAATAGGTCACTATCGTTCACATTATGTCTTCTTTGATACTGGAAGTATGTCAGACATAGTGTATGAACAGTGTTACGAACAACTTGATGAGGAAGACAAGGTGAGGCTGAAGCCAATTCACGCATATGTGTATGGCTTTGGGGGCGAAGTGATGCATCCAAGAGGGGTAATTTCTTTTCTAGTCACACTCAGTGATGGAACACATTCACGAACTGAAGATGTTGAATTTTTGGTTTTACCAGATACGTCAAAACATGATATTATCTTAGGGTGTGAGGCAATTGGTGATTTCAATGCTCACCCCTCCACAGCTCATGGCGCGGTAGGGGTTCCGACCCGCACCAGGGTGGCAATCATCCACATAATCCGTCATTTTTTTTATAACGGAGAGTTCAAAGCCAAGTAAGGTGCCAAAGCAAATTGAAAGAACCGAACCAGAGAAGTGGGTGTTGAACAAGAAGTTTTCAGATCAAACGATAACAATTGGGCCTGCTATCTCCGAGATAGTTAGTACATTTCTGAAATAGTTAACAAAAAATATAGACATATTTGCTTGGCAACCCGCATACATGACTGGTGTCCCACGGAGGATTGCGGAACACAAGCTGCGGGTGAATCCGGCATTCACACCAATTTTCCAGAAGAAACACAAGATGGGCCCTGAACAAACTAAAGCTATGAATGAACAAGTTCAAGATCTACTAAACGTTGGAATCATCCGTGAAATACAGTACCAAACTTGGGTGGCTAATCCGGTCATCGTTCCCAAGAGCAACGGAACATGGCGGATGTGTATAGATTTTAAAATAATGGTGTGGTCTAAATTATATATATTTTTATATTAATATTTCCTACACATTTAAATACTTTTGAGCCATGTCTTTATTAAATACATTTTTGTTTGACTCATATTTAGAATTTTTAAGGTTTGAAGATCTAACGAGCTAAAAATGAAGTTTTTTTAGTGCTTGAGACGATGCGAAACTTTTAAACAAATTTAATTTATATTGATTTTCTTCAAAGTTATTGTTATCGTTTAAGATGTCTATTATATAATTCAATTAATTATAAAAACATCCTAATAGTTAAATATAGTACTTATATTAAATTATTGATGTTACTTAATCTGATGATGTAGGCCACGAAGATATGGAGACCTATCACAAGATTATATATAAATGAAGCATTAGTTAAATGGTGTAAGAGAAAAACATCCAAATTGAATAAAACAAATTTTGGTACTGGTAATTGTTTAATCGGCCCAGAAAAGAAAGAGATGTGAAGCCCACTAGGGATTTGTTCTGGTGTCACTAATTATTAAATCGAAAGACTTTGGCAGCGGCTGTGACATGAGTTTTTGGCGTGGAGAAATAGGACGAATAGAGTATTATTATTATTGTGATGGCTGCTGAGAATGGGACACAAGTTTTTGAGCAAAGAACAGAATGCTTCTCAAGAGGAAGATCTAAGAAAAAGAAAGAGTACAACCAGGCATATCTATTTTATTCTATGAATCATAACTTTATTTTATATGTTTATAGTTCTTAAGTATGAATAACTAAACTTTTCTAGTTACCTAGGTTTTGAATGAATATTTGTTGAGTTTTGGATTTCTTATTGGTTGATTGGTGACTTGTGTTGGACTAATATTATTGTAACTAACTTTTTGATGTTTAATAAGATGAAAATGCATGCTTAATATTAATTTACTTTTGTTCAGTTGTTCCATATGTGTCTTTGTCAAAGTCTTTCATATGTGGATGCATATTTGGTTACCTAATGTGTGTTCGTAACTAGTTTATGGTTTATAGTTGACATAATCCATAGGAACTTTTGTTTAAGGGTTTAGAGAAATTAAGTGTTCTACCTATCTTGAGACTGAAAGGTAATAGATATTTGGGTTGTCTTGTTGATTAGATGGTTTGGGTATAGATTACACAAGAGTGAATTTCTCCTTATTGTCTTTTAATTTTTGCTATCTCGATTCTTTTTGAGCATCTTTAAGTTACTCCTTACGTCCCTTACACTCCCAGATGTATTGTTATTAGTGATACTGAGAGGTGATCTAGTCATTAGAGTACTTTAATATTGTTGGGGAGACTGAGAGGTGATGCAACCAAACGGTTTGCGTCATACGTCCCTTAGCGTTTCCTTTTAGGTCATACCCAGAGAATGATAAGGGATTCACTAGGTTGCAAATAGGTGTTGTATCTTTAGATCCCGGTTCCATCACGATTCCCATTACCGATAAGCCTCCAAGTTTCACAAATAGGATTTCAAGCCTAGGTAACACCTTTCTCATTATTATTTTCATCTAAGTTTTAAAGTTTTATTTTGTTTTTCCTAGTTTAATTAAATTTCATTAATTAGTTTAATTAATTATTAGTTTTAAAATAAAATATTTAAAAATCCAAAAATATAATCTTTACTTAATTATTAATTTAATTAGCTTTTAGAACTAGTCTCGTTAATTTAATAAGTGTCTCTAGGGTTCGATATTTCCAGTCTTCCCATAGCTATTCTACACCCGATAGGTTCACTTGCCTGTTGCTAGTGGTTTGGTTTAGGGTATTCTAGGTTTTTATTACTCTTTGTGCTTGGTCATTATTTGCTAAATTTTTATATACCACTTTACGCACATTAGTAAACAAAGCATGCCCAAATGACTGTTATCCATTGCCGGAGATTGATCTTAAAGTTGATGCGGTAGCCCCGTTCAAGTTTAAATGTTTCATTGATGCCTACAAAGGCTATCACCAGATCCACATGGCGGCAGGTGATGACGATAAAATAGCATTCCGCACTGACCAAGGCACATTTTGTTACAAAATGATGCACTTTGGATTAAAAAATGAGGGTGCTACGTATCAACGTTTGATGGATGAATCCTTCAAAGATCAGATTGGGCGAAATCTGGAAGTTTATATGGATGATTTGGTTATAAAAAGTATTGAGGAGGATCAAATGTTACGAGATATAGAGGAAACATTTGATACTGTAAGAAAGATTAACATGAAACTCAATCCTAGCAAGTGTTCCTTTGACATGGAAGAAGGAAAATTCTTAGGCGTAATTGTCACGGGTGCGGGTTTTAAGGCAACCCCAGATAAGGTTCAGGCAGTTTCCCGCATGCCCTAACCTTCTTCCCTAAAAGAGGTACAAACACTTAATGGAAGGCATGTTGCTTTAAACAGATTTCTGGCCAATCATGCGGCCAATTCTTACCCATTTGTGTCGACTTTGAGGAACTGTTTAAAGAAAGTACATATCAAATGGACCGCGGAAGCAGAAAAAGCATTTTTAGAAGTTAAAAAGCGTTTGATGGAACTGCCTACCCTAACAGCACCGCATGCGGGAGATCCTTTGACACTATACTTATCAGCATCTGATATTGCCATTGGGGTCGTGCTACTGACAGATAGTAAAAATCTCTAAACACCAATTTACTATGTAAGTAGAACGTTGACAGGTCCAGAAACCACATATTCAATGCTTGAGAAGCTGGTTCTGGCACTGGTCTACGCTGCCAGGCGCCTCCGCAGATATTTTCAAGGCCATCAAATCAACGTGCTAATAGGGTACAAGTTGAAAAATGTGCTGAGTAAACCAGAACTGTCCGGACAATTGTCAAAATCAGCCATAGAATTGGGAGCACACACAATCGAGTACAAACCCAGACCCGTGATCAAGTGATAAGTGCTAGCAGACTTTGTTACAGAAGTTCTGCGAAACAAAGAAGAGGAGTGCCTGATTGAACAACAAACTTTGGTACCTCTTAAGCGAGACCAGATTTGGTCACTGTTCACGGATGGAGCTTCAAGTAATGAGGGATCAGGCGCGGGCCTCAGATTGGTTAATCCCGAAGGCCACAAATTTACTTATGCCATAAATTTGGACTTTAAAAGTACCAACAATGAGGCAAAATACAAAGCTTTCTTAGCTGGCCTACGGATAGCTAAAAAGCTTGGGGTGAAACATTTGGAAGCGCAGGTGGACTCAATGCTGATCGCTGGACAGATCAACGGGACATACGAGGCAAAACACGATGTGATGGCTTCATACCTCTCGCAAGCAAAATATTTGATTTTACAATTTTCATCTTGCAAAGTCATACACATTAAACGAAGAGAAAACAAGTCAGCGGATGCTCTTAGCAAACTAGCTTCAACAAATTTTGAACATTTTGCAAAAGACACCTGCATCGAAGTCCTTGATCGACCTTCTGTCCCGCAACATCGAGTACTAGTCATACAAACCGGTGTTGAATCCTGGATGACACCGATTATGGCTTATCTAACATTAGGATTCCTCCCGGAAGAAAAACTGCGGCCCGGAAGATCAGACACAAAGCCCTAAATTACCAAGTGCAAGATAGCATTGATACCGCAGATCCTTCCTCGGCCCACTCCTGAGATGTGTGGACGCCAAGGATGCAAATTATCTGATAAGGGAAGTCCATGAGGGTATTTGTGGTCTTCATGTGGGTCCAGGAATGGTTGTGGCCAAACTCATGAACGCGGGGTACTATTGGCTGAGGATGCACGTGGACGCAGTGCAAGAAATCAGGAAATGTGATTCATGCCAGCGCCATGCCCCCAATACCCTACGTCTAAAAAATGAGTTAGTGCTGGTAACATCCGCATGGCCGTTCCAAAAGTGGGCAATTGATATCATGGGTCCATTCCCAGAAGCCCCGGGACGTGTCAAATTTCTTTTTGTGGAAATTGATTATTTTAACACGTGGGTAGAAGCTAAACTGGTTTCCTCCATCACCGCATCCAGCATCAAGAAATTCCTGTGGGAGTTCATCATTTTCCGTTTTGGCCTTCCGCATGAATTAATCAGCGATAATGGAACCCAGTTCGCGGATAGTGGGCTACAAGCGTGGCTGAAAGGACTTCAGGTCACCCAAGTATTTACTTCTGTAGCCCACCCGCAGGCCAATGGTTAGGTCGAAAGTGCTAATAGGTCCATTAAAGTTGGAATCAAAGCACAGTCGGGAACTAAACGAACTGGATGGGTGGACGAATTTCCCAATGTACTTTGGGCTTTCCCCACTCCGAAAAAATCAAGCAACTCCGAGACACCGTTTAGTTTGACGTATGGCACCGAGGCCATGATTCCTTCCGATATTGGAGTTCCATCCACAAGAATGTTGGCAAACAAAGATAATGAAAAAGAGCTGAAGATGAATTTAGATCTCCTTGAAGAAAGGAGAGAATTGGCTCTGATCCGCGAGCATAATTATAAATGTTAGTTACAAAAATACTATGACTCAAGGGTTCAAAAATGTAACTTCGATGCGGGAGATTTTGTCTTCCGCAACAATGAAGCATCTGGTCAAGAGCCTCCGGGCAAGTTAGCCCCAACTTGGGAAGGTCCTTACAAAGTAAAAGAAGTATTATCAAAGGGTGCCTACAAGCTGAAGAAATTAGACGGAGCAGAAATCCCTAGAACCTGGAACATTGCTCAATTAAAGAAATGTTACATATGAGCAAGATTTTCATTACGTGTATTTTCTTTATTGGCCTGTGTGCCATGATAGATAGTACGAATGATATCTTATGTCACTACCTGTATTATAGTTACGCCTGCGTGCCACTTTTATCAAAGAAATCGAGTAAAGCTATACTAGTTCTTAAAATAAAATTCCCGGCCTGCGTGCCGGAAGGGACCCGCGTGTCCTTAAAGTAAAATTCATGGCCTGTGTGCCAGAAGGGACCCGCGTGTCCTTAAAATTCATGTCTTGTGTGCCGGAAGGGACCCGCGTGTCCTCAAAACTATAATCACTGGTCTACGTGCCAGAAGGGACCCGCGTGTCCTTAAAATAATTTTCACGTAATCCTTTATTGACAATTAAGAAGATCCTAAATTCTTACACTTATATTATACATTAAACAAAGTGTAAAGGATAAATAACTTCTTATATTATAAGGTCGAAAGGGATTACATATGATCGAATACATGTGTCTACAAGGATTATAACCAAATTACAAGGATGAATCCTCTTCATCACCATCCACATTCGGGTCCACTTGATCCTTGTTATCCTCATCACGACCGATAGCAAAGTATGCCTTCAACTGGTCGACCCCATCATCCTGTTCGGCAAGTTCCGCCACCGCTTCCTCAATAAGGAACGTCAGCTTGTCAAAAGCTCCCGTCTTCTCAGCATAGAGTTTCGTAGTATCTTGGCCATGTAGTTCAAACTCTTCAAGAGGACGCTTTTCCTCTGCAAACTTCAAACCTTCTTGAAAGCTGGTCTGACGACCGGCTTGAGATGAAGCAACGAGCAACTCTGCAACAAAGTCTCCAAGCTCAGCACCATCTCGAACATGCTCAATAACCTACAAACAAGAAGAATAAGAGAAAATTTTGAACACATGTCCCCAATACAAAGTATCAAAAGAAAGAAAGTGTTACCTGGGGGAATCCCTCCGACATCAACCATTTCTTATCCGCTTGAGGCCGGATAAGAGCCATCTTGTTCTCAGCACAATCCAAATCCTGCTCCCTGTTGTTCTCGGTAAGCTTGGCAATACGGTCATCTTTTGCAGATGCCTCAGCTTGCAAAGTCTTTATCTCTTCCAGATAGGAAGAGATAAGGTCATTCTGCTCAGCCACTTGCTTTTGTAAAACTGCCTTGGCATCCTCAGCACGGACCAATTCACCGTCCTTAACGTGGGTATGCTCTTGAGAAGCCTCGGGGATGGCATTCTGATGTTTGCATGCCTCCTCCCATCCCTTTGCAACAGCAGCTTGTCGGGCCTTCTCAACTTCCAAAGCCTTCTTTGCATCTCTTAACTGCCATTTGGCAGTGTTAGCAGCCACGAGGTAATCATCCGCCTCTTTCTTGGCCTCCACAGCACCTTTCTCCAACTCATCCCATGTTTCACTCATAGCTAACCATTCCCGATAGATTTCCTGACTAGTAGAGACATCGTTAGCCAGATTATAGGCGAAGGAGTTCGCTAACTCATAACGAGGACGCCCACGCTGGTGCTGCCTCTCAGCAAGAGAAATTCCTTGTTGCAAAAATTCATGGCAAACGTCGTTATCGGTAACCACCGAGCCTTTACACACAAACCAGTGCGGGCGGTGCACAAGTGGATCCCCATGTGGGTTAGTCCGGCCATAGTATCCCGCAGGATCCTTGTCTTCATGGAAGCGAGATGAAGATGCTTGAGGACCGGTGGAGACAAAGTTTTGGCCCCCTTGATCTAAAAAAGGAGGAGAGGAGTTGGGAGGCGAAAGGTTAACAGGCTCCTTAAGAGTTTGTGAAATGCCCCCTTGCTCATCCCTGCCTGGAGGAGTATCTCTTAAAATAATCAGATCTTCAATATTTTTTGGCGGCAAGTTGGGCGGAGGCTCAAACATAGATTTGGGCGGTGATGCGGGTGGAGAAGCAGGTGGAGTTTTCTTCCCTTGGTTCGGCGGACCCTTAGGATGTTAATCTGTAGAATCTGCAAACAGTTCACTTCCTCAGGAAACATACTACTTCAGAAACAAAATTAGGAGTACAAAAATGTTAAGAGCAATACCTGGAATAACTTTTGTAGAGGCAACAACGTTGATGCGATCCCGGAGCCTCACCTTCTTTGATTTCTTGGGAACGGAAGGCTTGGACAGACGTGATGTGCCCTTTCCAGTCAGCTTCGGGGCATCCGCATCGACAACGTCATGTTCATCCTCACTAGTCACAACTTCAGAAGTGCTTTTTCCAGCTTCCACAGCTTTACTAGAGGATGGGTGTTGTTTCCTCTTACGGCTAAGACTTGTAATAGCATTCATGATACTCAGCATCAGTAGTATCAACTGAAGATGCCTCTTCTTCTTCGAAAGGTGATGACTCATCACTAGAAGAAAAAAAGAACAATCACCCCACTAGAAGTGAGTACTGATAAGGGGAGAGGATTCAAAACTCCCTCACCTTTGGCAAACATAGCCTCGGATACCACAGGCTCCGTGCGCAGAGAAGCTGCAAACAAAAAATTATCGCAGATACGGTCCAAAAACGGTAGTTTCTTAGGATCTTGAGGGCGGTGGGCCATAAGCCCTGCCACACGATCCACCAGCACGCATAAGTTGGATCCCTCACCTGCATAATTACATAGTTGAAAAAAACAAACAACAACAACGCAGACTTACTTTCATATGGTTTATAGTAAAATGGCTCTTCTTCCAGAAACGACCATAAGCGGCTCATGCCAGCACACACTAACTCGCCCTCAGGTATCGCACGCATCGGAGTTGGCGTGCGGGTAAAAGTAACAAACCACGGAAGGTTCGCATGCGCGACAACGTGTATCTCTGGCAGCTTTTCGTTGGAAGAACGGTGGACCATCGGAAAGGGAACGACAGCTTCCGGGATCCAGAAAAACTTGGGGCGCCATTCATATGCACTGCGCGGCGGCTCTGTACCAATGACACCCTTGCCCGTGGTTGACCAACTGTACCACCCACCGCGGCTCGCCATCTTGTAGAAAACGGCAAATTTGTCATCAGAGGGCACCAAGTTGTTGGCACGACACGAAAATTCAAAATGTCGGATCCTCATTAGCCCAAACTGAGCACCACCCGCGGGTAAAAGCCCCCCCCCTCATATATCACCCGTGAGACATATAAATCACCCGCATAACTCAAGATAAAGAAAGAACAACAACAGATCCTAGAGACTATTTGCAGGAGGATCCAGACACCCTCAGAAGTCATCCGCAGGGTACTGTTCTTACCCACGAGGATGGCCAGAAGGCAACGTCAGAGGACAGATGTAATTAACTAATTCCCTTATAGAAGATTTACCAAGATCCTTTCTTGGAGAGCACGTGACCCAACAGCCAATAGAAGGACAACTGGCCAGGTTGTTACAACCATGCACATGGCCAGGTTTATCTCGTCCTATCACATATGGACACGTGTTCAGGTTGTTACAACCATGCTCATGGGTCATATAGGTCGCCCCATCATATGAGGATATGTGTCTAGGCGGTTACGAGAGCATCTTCTTGAAAGGGACAGCTGGGCCAATCACATTCCCACGTCCTTCGACTATAAATACCTTCCACTATCTCCATGAGGTATTCATTCACTCCCAAATATCCACTCTAAATACTTAAGTACTTTCTCTATGCCAGAATTGTACTTATTCTCACGCCGGGGGGTGGTTACGGGAAGACCCCCCTCTTGTTCTTCCCGTAACGAGCTTACGGTGGTTGTTTTGTAGGTTTATGTCATTGGACTTTGGAAGATCGGACTCGTATCGTTGGTTGAATAGTAATTGACCCATACCCTGTGGATTAATTGGATCTAAGCCCTTAGAGGATTAGATCCGTGTTTCTTTATGTCCGTAATCTCAGTCTCATACTTAACTTGACCATTAGAACTTGTCTAATACCCATTGGGTACTTGGGTTGCCAAGTAATTACCGGCCTGGTATCGGGCACACCCGTTGGTTTGTTATAGGTATCTGTATCCGATTTTCAGACACGTTTGTTATCATTTTAATTATTTATATAAATTTATTACCCAAGTAAACAAGCCAAAAATATATAAACAAAAATTAATGATCTAGTAGATTACTATATTACCAAGGATAAAAGAAAATTAATAATATGTTTACGGGTATGGTTGTATCAACAAACTTTTGAAGTTATATTCTTCCAGTTACAAAATATGAGTTTCGAGGGACGTGGAACACATATAGTAAGTCCCAAGTATAGGGATGGGAAGTGATCCATATATTTCATCCCAATTTTGAGGAATGCGATAGAGTGAGAAAAGAAGCGAAAACTCTATAACCTTACTCAAATTATAGGGAGCGAACCAGGATGGGGAATCCGATGGAGAGGCTTCTAAAGAGATAAGTTTATCGAAGAACTAGACAAAAACGGTATATTACCTGATGTCTTGTGTAAAATTAGGTGCATCACTGCGTTTAAAAAAGTTTGTGATATCTTTCAGTTTGTTCTAATGTTTATTCGCCTACATCCACGGTTGTTTCACAAGTCCCACCATGCACCCAGCCCCACATTTTGGCTTGTTTAGAACACGCTTTCAATCTCGCTCCAACCATCTAAAACCCGCTACCAACACTTCTCCCTTATAATTGTTTCCTGTGTGGCCGAATATAGATTTTACAAGATGCTTTACAAACAATTCTTCTCATCCTAGTATATGATTCCACTTTTAATATTGAAAGTGTTCAAGAAATAACTTAAAATGACTTAGAAGTCTAGGGTTTAAGTAATCAAGAGCTGGCTTAACTTTGGGGTAAAAGGTCTGCCAAAATTGTGTGAATAGTTAGTTACATTTTCAAAAAGTGAACATACCCTCATGGTGGATGTCTCCGATCAACAATATTTTGACATAGGGTTGCTATATTAGGGGGCGTCAAAGTTTACCACTTGTTTAAAAACTAATTTCATACTTTTAATCATGATTTAGGAATGAAAACTAGTGACAATATATTTCATATGGTTAAGTCTTGCATTAATAAGCTAGTATTATTGCAAATTTAGGACTTCAAAACATGTTTGAATACTTTCATCTAAAGAAGATCCTCAAACCGCTATTTCTGCTTTAACTGGATGGTAAAGGTTCTCGCCTTTTGAGGAAGACGGGTCATCGTTCAAACAAGAAAAAAAGGATACTTAGACCATTTATATGTATTATAAATTACTTTTAGTTAGTGTATATAAGTAATCAGATGATTTGATTTGTTTCATAAAAAATCTATTTTTGTGAAACTCTTAATAATCGTATTGAATTTTGCATATTTTATTTAATCATAAGTTATTTCTTCACTAAAGCTGTGAGTTAGATTGTAAAGGAAGGTAGTAAAGAGTTATATAAAAATGTGTTTTAAACCTTCATATAGGACGGGAACATGTTCACTTCCTTGAGCCCTTGGCATATCTTGAAGGCTTGAAGCTGTACTTTCATGTCTATGAAATGTGGAGGGCAATGTTCTTGGTAAACAACCGTCCTTTGGCGAGCATCCTATATCCGAACTAGGTCTTCATATGTTGAAAGTTACAAAAATCTGTGGCAACATATGGCATCTTAGTTATAGTGAAGTGCATGGGAAACATGACCTTTTCTTATTGCAAACTCTTGTTTTTTGTTTTGTTTTTGTTTTTTTTTATCCGGTATGTGTAGCCAAGGAGGGTCGCGTGATGGTGTTGAGGTTTTAATTTCATCATATCTATCGTAATAAATACCACATTAGAATCAACTTGAAACGGTTGAAACTATACAATAATACAAGTATACTATAATACTAATAATATGGGTATAAGACGTATAACATTATGATTTGAACGCCTATATATCCTTATGATTTTCAAAAGCAAATAAAAGAAACCTTTACAATTAAGCCAAAATGAATATAAGAGAACATGTTTGGTTAAACCTTCAATATTATTATAATTTAAAAAAAATGAGTTTCTGCAGTCGATGAAATTCGTTAAAAATCAGAAACTACTAGGAAGTTGGACATTGTCTTTAAACAATACTTTTTCACAAGTCTTCTAGCCGTACGTTGACTTGATAGTTTTCATGATCAATTAGGATTTTTTTAATATCTTATTGCCTTTTAATATTGTTCTAAACTTATTGTGTTTATTGTAGTGAATTATTAAATAACAATGTTATTATTATAAATAAAATAATGTTATAATAAAGGATTATTGGATTAAAATAATCTCATTTTGAAAGAGTTGGCTAATAATAATTATACATAAGTTATTTTCCTCTGACAGTTTCACATTTTTCATGTTTTTGGTTTTATAATCCCCCGTTAAAAATATTTAACAGGGTTAACTTTTTGCTGATGTGGCTAGATGAGTTGGCACACACACCCCAAAAAACCTAGATGGCTTTTCAGATCGCACACACACACACCCCAAAACACATGGATGCTACGACGTCGTTTTGCACCTCATCGTTTCACACCGGAATATCCTCTAACCACCATCGGACAACTCTACCGTCTTCAACCTCTATCCTGACCTTCACCAGCCGCTCACCTACCTCTCTCCGGTTATCAATACACCGTCCGAAGGTGCGGCAGCTTCCAACGCCGTAGAAGTAGAGAAACCGGCGATTTCGAATTAGGGTTCAGATGGCATCAGATCATCTTCTTTGAATTTGGGTTCAGATGGCATCAATTTGTTGATCGTCTTCTTTGAATTAGGGTTTAAAAGATACTGTCGTCAACCTCTATCCTGACCCTCACCAGCCGCTCACCTACCTCTCTCCGGTCATCAATACACCATTCGGCGGTGGTTGCGTCAGCTTTCAACGCCGTAGAAGTCGAGAAACCAGCGGTTTCGAATTGTGGGTTAATAAAATCAAAGAAAGAAAGAAAAAAAACCATGTAGGATTTGTAAAATGCCAACTCATCTAGCCACATCAGTAAAAGGTTAACCCCGTTAATTATTTTTAACAAGGGATCATAAAACAAAAAACATGGAAATGTGAGATTATTATTGGCCAACTCATTAAAGATGAGATTATTTTAATCCAATAATCCTATAATAAAACCATAGGTTTACAAGGCGTTCTATAACAATAATGTTTGCTATGATTATTTTTATTATTTAACTGGTGTTCGTATAAAATTAATATAGACCCGATGCCAAAAAAGCACTAGTAATGTACGATACTTGATATTGTTAGTTAATGCGAATGAAAACTTTTTGTTTGACATTCATTCCTTTTGTGTTTTACAAGCTATGCGAATGAAAACTTTATTATCCATGTTTACTTAATATGGACTAACTCTTATTATTTATTTCAGTAACTAGGTTATTAACCCGTGTACGACACGGGTGGAAATATTGAAATTTTCGAACAAACATATGTCATTTGAAATGACAACATAAGTTGTTATATGTTATTCGGAACGACAACATACTTTAAGTTGTAAATAATATTGGTACGAAAACCAATGATTGTGAAATACAAAGATAAACCCAAACAACATTCAAATTACAATATTTGAAAACATAATCAAAAGTTAAAAATGAAAAATTCATAAACTACTAAAAAGACTTCTTTATAAACCAGATTTATTCTTTATTTGTAACTTTGTCTTTCTTGTTTAATATAAGAATTTTAACACCACTCTTCACTCTTGATAAAGCTACATAGAGTTGTCTATGTGTAAACACCGGGTTTTTGAGATATATGTCAACTCTTGCTAGAGATTGACATTGACTTTTTTTAATGGTAATTGTAAAACAGACTTCAACTGAAAAAAACTACCTTATATTCAATTTAAACGAAAGTTTCTTATCTGAAGGTGTTAGACCACAACGAATTATATAAGTGCGACAACAAGTATTAGTACCTGAAATAACTTTTACTACAACAAAACGCCTACCCAAATCAATTACTCGCAATCTAGTTCCATCACACAAACCGTTCTTCTAATCCATGTTCCTTAGTAACATTATTGGCACATCGAGTTTTAGAACCAATCTATGAGTCAAAATAATTATGGTATTTTTGATTTTATTTAGCATAATGTGTTTATGAAAATTTTAGTTCAAATTAAAATATAAAAAAATAATTTGTATGATCTTACTTAAAAACCAAAAAACTGGTTTTTTATATGGACCACAACTAAATTTGTGAATTTTGTTGCAAAGTATGGAAACAATATAAATTGAGTTAACCAAATATAAGTAAAAAAATAATGGAGAAATATCTTTACGCCTCTAATAAAAATAAATTGATTCGTATACACATCTTAATTAAACCATACATTTTAATTGGTTTTAAGAAAATAAAATAGGATTGGAAAACTGAAAATTATGTTTCGTATCGTTTCTAAAAAAGAAAGTAGAAAAAAAAATGTGTGAACATACATTCAATGTTATTAAAAATTTGTTTATCAAAAAAGTATAATGTAGTTAATAATAAATATAATAAAAATCATTTATAATTTTCTATTACAAGTGCCTAATTTTAGTTAATAAAATATTAATTTTTATTTACTACATTTTAGTTAATAAAAATTATATTTTAATACAATATATTGTATTAACGCGATTAAAATAAAATGTTACCCTTCAAAATGCTAGTAAGTATTTCTCTTGGCATTGAAGCTGCATGTTTACAAAAAAATGTATTCTTAAAAAACATTTAAAGGGTAACTAAAAAAATATTAAAACGGCTAACCGTTTGAATTACCCCTCTTATTGAAAGACGTTGATTGACAAAATATTACGTTTTCTTTAATTTGAAGACATCTATAATAGAATATATTATTGTAAGTATATGAAAAGGATGAACATTAATATAAAAACGGAATTTTATATAGCATGATGTTTCAATTTTGCTGACTTAATGAAGGATTTTAATACACAAAACAGAAAAATTAGAAAATCGGGAAACCAAGTACTATTAACTTTAGTGACAATTGTAGGTTATTTATATTTGATGTTCATATAGATATTAAAGACATGATAATTAGAAAGATTACACAGGAAACAACAATAAAACAACTTACCCAACTGCATATGAAGACTATCGGCTAACTTGAATCGACATAGATGATCAGAAATTCATTTATGTAAAAGTATCTAACCCACCAATATATTTCTATAATAGTAGCCCATGTTACACATGGGTTAAAAACATAGAAACAACCTTATACATATAGACAACCATAAAATTTCATAACTAACATATTAAACCAACACAAATATTTTAGCATAACTTTGTAACCAAAATATTAAACATTTAGATTGTATACATAAAAAGTTAATACTTACACAAACTTACTATACACCTAAATTAAAAAACCAAACGAAGACATGAACATGTTATCATCATATTAGCCTACTATCCACTTCTTCGACATTTTATTAAAAAAATGTCATTTTTCTTCACAATATAAAAAACAAAATAAATCATAGCCACCTGCGTAAATATACAACTAAAGTCTTAAGGTATTATGAGTTTCATTTCAACGTTAATAAATAAATAAAGGTATATTTTATTATAAATTATTTTGTAATTAAACTTTTGTTTTATTTCTATTCAAAGACATTTTAGTTAAATGTATTAAGTTAAATCGAACCAATAAATTTTTATTCTACTAATTTCACTAATTAAGTATAATTAAAATAATATAGAGATAACTAAAATTAAAACGGTTAATTTTTATTTTATTACATAGAAGTCATTCCCAAATTAAAATTTTATTAAAGTGATTGCAATCTGCAGTAAATTATGTTTCAAACTATTTAACATCATTACTTTATTTAAAATTAATTTCATTATATAACTCTTTTTTCAATTGTATACAATTATCTTGACATTTATGCGTAATTAAAAATTTTTCAAATATAAAAGATGGAAACTTTGTTGAGATTGGAGACTATTAAAAACTACAAAAAAGTTGTCAAATTCGATTCTTAAAATCAGAAATAAATAAATATATAAATGAATGGAATGTATCATTAAAATTAAAAAAATTAAAGATGATGATTATTTAGCATAAATAATCAATTATAGTGAATATCTAAGATTATAGGTGTGAATACCAAGACGATTACAAGTAAACTAATAACCCACAACGTTCGTCTCATTTATCCAAACAGTATAAACTTTGAAATGAATAATAAACTTTGTATTGCGAATCTCTTGGACCTGGTTGTGTTTGAACTCGTTAAACTAACACAGGTCACAGATTTGAGATATAATTAATCTAACACGGATCTAGTTCATGATTACTCTTGATTGTATATAATACGTTATATGTATGTGTGTTAATTGTATGTATGTGTATATATAATATTAACATGAAGATCGAGAGAGATTCGGACAGGGTTTCGTTAATTAACTCTCCAAAACTTAAATTAACTTGTGAACAGAGTTCACTATATATAGAAGATAGGTCTAGTTCGCTAACATTCCATAGCGAACTAGACACTACTTCGTTATATACATAATCAGATAAATAACTTAACGAATCATCTCCTGATTCGTTAAACATCCTTAACGAATCAGGAGGAAACTAACTTAAGTCTTAGTTCGCTAAACATCCTTAGCGAACTAGACATTACATTTAACGAACTACAATATAACTTAATAGTTTATTACATTAACCAAAACGACAAATACATTAATAATAAATACAAAGACTCGAGACGCAAAACCGTGCACTAACAGACACCCCCTCGTCTTGAGGTCTTTGTCTTTAAATTACTTGAAGCGCTTGGACTGCCAGTCTCTGCAACTATGAATTCCATTCTCATAACATACGCGCACAACGCGTTGGAACTGCATAGCCAGGTCATAGTCTTCATTGCGCTCAATCAAAATCTTGTTCTTGTGTAGCACATCATTGTCGATCTCGGTTAAATTCACCAACCACATCGGGTCAATGATCTTGATCAACTCGGTCTTCAATCCCTTTCCCAAGACAATGACGGCCTTGCCAGTACGATTGTTATAATACCAGCGGTTGAAAGATAAATAAATGTGTTGATTCATTGGCTTCACCGGCACATGCTTCATCGTCTTTGGCGAATTTACTTTAAGAACCAACTTCTTCCAACCAGTCCTTGGGTCAATCTCATTGAGATGCTTACGGATGGGAATCTGTGGTTTAAAAAATTTGAACCCGTGGTCCACTTCAAACAGCAGATGTTGGTGAAACCAACTTGCATGTTTATTCCCACCTCTATTAATGAATGGACGGTACGCCAGAGTACGTACGTCCCATCTCGGTAATGAAAGAACATTAGAAATCCTTTCGTAGTACTGGACGCCTTTCTCCCATTTGACAATACATACTTTAAGATCAGGATCAAAAAGCCAAGAAACGATATTACCTTGTACTTTTGACACGACCTTGAACGTAGTCTTCTGGTTGGCTTTGGCCCGTGCAACAGCTTCTTCTTTCTGTTCTTGATCAACATATCTGTAAGCCTCGATGATCTTACCGACTTTCTTGTGTCTAAACCATCTAAGAATGTCATCATCGGTTGGGTTCTCAAGCGAGTGAAATCTTGTATCAACGAACTTCTTTACTTTGGACATCTTCTCAAGATGATCTTCTGCTTCTTTGACGGTTTCTTCATTAAACACAGGAGCACCCTGATCAACATTGGTATGTTGAAACAGATCAGGGTAATCCTCAGCAGTCACATCTTCCACCTCAATTTCCTCATTCTCATAAATAAAATCCGTCCTCATCTCCACAGTAGGATCATTTAAGATCTCATCATCATTAATTACTTCAGCATCAGGCTCAGTCTCTAACACGGTCATCTCCTTTTCATTCAGACCAAGCAAGATCGCAATCTGCTCTCGTGTCAGCGACTTATCAACAAACTGCCCACATCTATCTCAGCAGCATTCACCATGCTTCTAACCATCCCCTCACCATCAATAAAAATAATCGTATTGGCCTCGATATTTCAATGGGTTTGGCAGCCGTATAATCATGATAAACAATAACCTGCTTGTTCGAATCATCAACAGAATTCGTACCCACACCAGAAGCTGGGTCTTGAGTTTGTTTAGGCTCACCGCCAGCACCAGACTCATCAGGATCTTCCTCATCATTCTTGATCTTCTTTAAAGCATCATCTTTGCAAGTCAATTGCAAGATCGGATCCTCTTGTTCTTTAAGCTTCACCCCTTGAGACTCAACAATCTCACGTAGGGCTTTTGTTTCTATTTGGCAGAAAGAAACATAACTGATTAGCTTCTTCTGGTTCTCCTTCAAGCGTTCTTGATTCATACGGTCAGCAGACATTTGATTTTCATACAAATGTAATAGATTCAAAACCATATCTGTCTGACGATCCGGTGGCATAGCATACAAAGATGGATGAACATGCTGGATTGGTCCCTGAGGCCTTGAAATTCTCATAAATGAGATATCACTAGGTGGAGAAGGCCTCATAGACGGTGTTGGAGGAACAGTAGAAAGTGTAGCAGACGGCAATGGTATTTCAGTTAGGGCCGATTGTGGAATCATACCCAACTGCTCATGAGAAACCATCGTCGTCGTCAAGGTCATCTCCGGAGTGCTAGTAGTAAGCGGCACTGCCGGGCGTTGAGGAGTTGCAGGACGAGACGGTTGAACACCAAAAGAGACTCCAGCTCCAGCTGATACACGTCTCTTTGCTGAGCTCTCAGAAGCTGGTGCTTTACCCTTACGTTTACGTTCACGTTGAGCTGCAATAGTAGCAGCCAACGCAGCTTCAACTGCAGCCTGTTGCTCTCTAAGAGCTGTATCACCATTACCACCCTCGTCACCATCATTACCATCATCATCTCCATCGTTCCCACCTTCTCCTCCATCACGCTCAGAATCTGAGTCATCATGGATCCAGCGATCCTCGGGAGGACATACATAATCAGGATTAATAAGATGACCAATCATACGTTTATCCTGCGGCCTTTCTTTACGATAAATCGTCATTCTACGCACAGTATCGGCCTTCATGTGTTCTAAGGGAAGCACATCACTCACCAAAGTTTGATCGATAACCAGGTTGGGTATCAAATCGTTGATAATCAGCTGAAGAAATCGTGGATACATTAAGAACTTCTTCTTCTGAACCGTTTGTTGAACTTGCTCCTTAAAATGATAAAACACCATTTCTGAGAAGTTAAACGGTTTGTTTAGGACGAGTGCCACAAAAGCCGATTGCAGCATGATTCGGCATTCATCGAAACCCCCTTTACGACCCCCCAAACAATGTATCAGCACATGTAATAAATACTTGTAGGGTGGGCACAGTCCTTTCTTGTTGTACTGAGAGTCTTCGAGAACTCTACCATAACGTATACGTCGAAACTAACCCTTGATTAATTTCTTGTCAAACTCACATGGGTTATCGAAATTGTCACCAAAACGTAGCACACGCCGAATCACTTCAACGTCCACTGTGATAGGAGTTTTATTGATTGTGGCTCTAATGTGGTTTTCTGCTTCAACAAACTCCGCAGTATTCCAGAACTGCCTAATAATGCTCAGATAAACAGTGGGTCGAGCAGTTATGGCATAGTGGATCACTGATCGTCATAAGAAGGCTAACATAGGACCAAAAAGAACTTCATCAGCAACATTTGGATCAACGTAAGCGCAGATGTTGTGTTTCTTGTCATATGGAAGCAAGAGAACTTCCTCTTGTACTTGATGTTCTTGCTATTCTAGTTGTTCTTCTTGTGGAGCAGCAAGTGGGTCTTGATCCATTTGATCGGCCATGATACTGAATAAATAAAGACGAATATAAGCAATGTGAAAATTTAATATACTTTAATCACGTATATATAAATCTATCAATAGGCAATGTAATTAATGTTTAGATGTCGTGTGTAATCGACGTATCGACGCGTTTAGATTTTTTGAATATTTTATTAATTAAATGACTTAATTAAATTAATTAAATAATTATTTTTGAAATGTCATTCGTTATCAAAATCAGTCTGATTCGTTCTTGAAACAGCTGATTCGTTATCAAGTAAATAAGTTAACGAAATCGACTTAGTGAATTACTATTAAAAGGAACGAACTAAACTTCTAGTTCGTTATGATTTGACGAATCCACATCTGATTCGTTAAATAAATGGTTCGCTAATCTAGTTCGTGTGAGTCTTAAACGAATTGGCCACTAAAGAGTTTCAATTCGCTAAAGTTAACGAATGGCCAATAATGGCTTAATCTTTGACTCTCAAAGTCAAAATTAACATGAACACAGAAGGTCAAAGAAGCCAATTGAAAATCAATTACTCCATAATTGACGATGAGTAGCCGAACAAATGAATCGATGAGTCTCGGAAACTCATAGCGAAGCCAATAATACCGGTTACGAGTTTCTAAACCAACAAATAAGTTAGGTTATTCAAAGTGTGTACAGTATAAACCACCCATAACAATAATCAATCAATAAACCCAACAATCAATAATCAAAGTCCGATTAAAGGCCACCAAGGATGTTGGAACACTATTCCGATCAAAATGATAGCAAGTTAAAGTGTATTAACACAATATTAATCGATTATACAGGGTTTCAAAAACCATAAAAACACTTATATCGAAATCACATAATTACCCTATCAAAACTGTGTTATTTTTGACGAAAATCACAAAGAAATAACCATCTATACCTTACTAACACAATGGTATATTCAGAAGTTCAAATTTAGATGGTCGAAAAGTTGTGAAAAATTTTGGCAGAGTAACACTATGTGTAAAGAAGAAGAAG
The DNA here is from genome assembly GCF_021521415.1 of Bidens hawaiensis. NCBI lineage: Eukaryota > Viridiplantae > Streptophyta > Magnoliopsida > Asterales > Asteraceae > Bidens > Bidens hawaiensis. Next base: position 696,736 of record NW_027491896.1, on the reverse strand, counting down.
AAGGTGTATAAGACGGTTCGTATGCACGCCGTACTATATACATCGTCTGTACACGTTTCCCAAGTACGAATCAAATAGATTCATTAGAGATTTTAGATAACGAATCAGCCGATTCGTTAATATTACTTTAATACGTGACATGACGAATTAGATTCAAATCGTGTCTTGATTCGTTAAAAATGCATAACGAATTGAATGTATTTCGTTACAGAGTGCGGAAGCGAATTAGGTGAACGAACTAGAGTGTAGTTCGTTAAAAACACCTCTAATTCGTTATCCATAATTAACGAATTAAGCCTTATTTAATTTTAACTTTAAATAAATAAATTCAATGAATTTAAAAATAAATTAAAGATTTAATAAATTTAAATAAATTTAAATACTTAATATTAAATTAAAAAGAATTATCGAGAACCTTTATTCCCGTTAATCGAATACCTTAAAATCCGTTTCACCTCTTGAAACCGATAACTAAATAATTAAATAATATGTAAAAAATGAAATGAAAAATATTTTTGGTATTTTGTAATATATAAAGAATGTATTTACATGAAAAGAATCCGAAACAAAAAATATAAAATCTTTTTGTGTTTTATATGATTTTCAAAAACAGTACATATTTTTGGTATTTTTGTTGAGTTTGAGTAGAGAATCATATTGAGCAAATTGCCCTTCCATCACAATTTTATATTTCAGTGATATTATGACTGGCGTTAAGTCGGTCATTGGTATTGTTGTCCACTTAAATCTAATAACAAACTTTCAAGTGTTTTTGTGATATGATTAGTTGGTTCAATAAAGCACAGAATATCATAAACTATCAGCCTCTAATCTCAGTTCAAGCTTAATTTGATTTTTCCCATATCACCCCAACCTGACTTAAACCATTATATTGTTGATCAAAATTTGTTTTTATAGACGTTTATGAGCAATGCATTGATTTTCTGTTACTATGAGTGAATATGCACGAGTCCATCTGTCGGCTTACATACACTGTATCCCCTGGGGTCCGTTTCTTAATGGTATTAAGACGCGCGCAAGGGAGGAACAACGTATGACTAACATCGGATTTTGATCAAGTCAGTAATTTGGAAATTTGTACGAAGTACAGCAGTGATCAAGTTTAATGACTTTGGGTTTGCTCTAAAAGCGAATGAAATATTTATGTATATGAATACCAAGATGATTAAGCCGCATAAAGACTCACAGTGTCCAGAACCTCAAAGCTTGTTATTTGCTTTATTTTATTTTTGGTTGATCAAACAAGTATAAGGCTTGAGTATGACAGGTTATTACATTTTTGCCATCCTCACCGAGACTTTTTCTAGAGACTAACACCCCTTTCAATTTGGCGTTTCTTTATGTTTATATCACATACTTTATTCTACTTGTTTGTTTTAAGACCTACCAAAGCACCAATGCAATTAAACACACAGTCTTTTAAGCTTACTTCTTGCTGGATTAGGGGTCAAGATAATCTATGTACTATCATTTTCTCTTTTAGCTTCAAAAACTCAAAAATTTTGAGGAGCATAAAACAAAATAAAGATAAATTTAATCGCCCCAGTTAACTTAAGTCTATAAATAAATGGCTGTTCTATCAATTCAACAAGTGAATAATATGACCAAGACATGCAAGCATGCTTCACAAACTTAAATAACCGACATAATTTTCAGCGAGAAAATAATCTAAAAACGCATAACGAATGCCCCAACTATTTTTCATTATCAGGTGAATGGCTAACCCGATTATTTACAAGTAAATGTCAGGACCAAACATATACACGTACATGCCCTTCAAATGTAGATAATTGACATAATTTTCAGCAAACGCATGCAAAAATTTTTTTGGTTTTTCTCTATACATACATTAAAAACACAATATTTTTATCTTTTTCTCTTTTCTTATAAACAAAATAAACTTCACAATCTTTTTGGATTTTTGGATTTTTCTGTACAAAGATAAATCACAATCTTTTTGGATTTTCAAATTTTAAAATGTTTTTGGTTTTTCAAAAAAATTTTTAAAGGAAAAACATTAAAGAAAATAAATCACAATATTTTTGGATTTTAAGAATTTTTAATGTTTTTGGGTTTTACCTATACAAGCGAAAAACACAATCTTTTTGTATTTTCTAGATTTTCACCCCCAAAAACCAAAATAAATTTTAAAAGAAAAACTGACATAAAATAAAATAGTCATCCTTGTTTAAGGATATCAGCGAGGGTCTTCAATCCATTTAAACCAAGCAAAAATTGAAAACACGTTTTGTCAAAAGCTTTGGTAAACAGATCGGCTCTCTGGAAGTCAGTATGTACTTTCTCAAGGTCAATCAACTTCTTCTCAAAGCAATCCCGTATAAAGTGATATCGAATTTCGATATGTTTTGTTTTCGAATGTTGTACGAGATTCTTTGTGATAGAAATTGCAGCAGAATTATCAATCAAAATAGGAGTAGTAAGAAACTTCAAACCGTAGTCGCGAAGATGTTGTTGTATCCACAAAACCTGGGAACAGCAACTCGAGGCTGCAACATACTCAGTTTCGGCGGTTGAAGTGGAGACCGTTGTCTGCTTCTTACACTGCCAGGAAACAAGCCGGTTTCCTAAAAATTGACATCCTGCAGTCGTTGATTTGAAGTTGATCTTGCAACCTCCATAGTCCGAGTCTGGATAAGCAGTAAGATCAAAAGTATCATCCTTGGATGTCCCCTCAAATACTGAAGTTTTCTCTTAACCGAAGCTAGGTGAGTCACTCGTGGACTTGCTTGAAACCTAGCACAAAGACAAACAGCAAACAGAATGTCGGGGCGAGAAGCCGTTAGATACGTTAAAGAACCGATCATAGCACGATAGAGGGTAGGATCAACGGTATCCTCCAATTCATCCGATGATAAATTGTGACCCACGGGAAGAGGAGTAGAAGGGATTTTTCCGGCAGATATCTTGAATTGGCTCAAGACATCGTTCACATACTTTGTCTGGTGAATAAAGATTCCGTTAGCATACTGGTGAACTTGCAACCCTGGTGAACTCTCCCATCGAGCTTATCTAGAACTTTGTTTGCATGGACTTCTCGAACTCCTTACACAACGTATCGTTTATAGACCCAAAAATAATGTCGTCGACATAGATCTGAACTAGGAGAAGATCGTCACCAACAGTTTTATGAAATAAAGTGCAGTCGACAGTCCCTCGTTTGAAGCCGTTATCAGTTAGATGGTCGGCGAGCGTGCCATACCAAGCTCTCGGGGCTTAACGTAGACCATACAGGGCCTTTATTAATCGGTAAACTCGGTCCGGATAATCAGGATCTTCAAAACCAGGAGGCTGTAAAACAAACACTTCCTCATGTAGTTTACCATTGAGAAAAGCACTTTTAACATTCATTTGATAGACCTTGATATTCTTATAAGCAACATATGCCAGGAGGATTCAAATCGACTCTAATATCGCAAATGGAGCATATACTTCTGTGTAATCAATACCCTCTTGCTGTTGAAAACCTTGTACCACCAAACGTGCTTTGTTTCTGACAATCACCCCTCGATCGTCTTTCTTACATGTAAATACCCACTTAGTCGGAATCGCTTTCTTGACTCTAGCAGGCTTGTCGATTAAATCCCAAACACCTAAACGTGCAAATTCTTGTAATTCTTCTTGCATAGCTTCTACCCAAGAAGGATCTTCAAGTGCCTTACGAGCCATCGTTGGTTCAACCTGAGATAGAAAGCAAGTGAATTTTGCAAGATTTACAATTCCTGATGAATGTAAATCAGCATATGCACACAATACGTTATTTTCGCTTGACGAAGCAACTTGATAACGTTTTTGTACTCCCATATCAAGTTCACCAATGATGTTTTCCTGTGGATGATAACCATGAATCCGAAGAGTGGGATTCTCAGGAACAATAACATTATCAAATAAGTTAGTGTAATGTTAACCAAGCTCGGGAGATGAAACATCACTATCAAGTTCAATAACTTGATCATTAACTTGCTTATCATCAGAAGAAGTAGATACATTATCAAAGGTAGCTGGAGAAGCAACATGAGGTTCCTCAGTTGGAGCTATAGGTGGAGCTTCAACATCATTAGAACTTGAAAATCTTGGAATGGCCAAATGATTTTCAAAGTATGCTCGAACCAGATCTTCGTCTATGTGTTCAGTCGATGGAGTAAATGAATTAAATAAACTATCAATGTCAAACATCCAGTCGGGACCTTTCCCTAGAGGAGGAGTTGTGTACTTTTGACAGTCCACATGGTACCATTCCTCAACACAACCAGACGTGAAGTTAAATACCCTTTTCTTTGGAGATGCATATACCAAGAAATACCCTTTGATAGTTTTTTCTTCAAATTTATCCACATCCTTCTTCAACATTGTATACGGACACCCAAAAGGTTCCAGGTACTTTAAGTTAGGTTTTCAATTGTTCAAAAGCTCGTAACTCGTCTTCTTGAGTCGTTTTAATGTTAAAACTCGATTAAGCGTATAGCAAGCTGTATTCACTGCCTCATTCCAAAATTGGATGGGAAGCTTAGAATCAGCAAGCATAGTTCTTGCAGCTTCAATCAAAGTTCTATTCTTTCGTTCAGCAACACCATTTTGTTGAGGTAAATAAGGTGCACTGTATTCTCGATGAATTCCTTTTTGAATACAAAAGAAATCTAATACAGTGTTTTTGAGTTCAGTACCCTTATCACTTCGGATTCTCCTCACCTTTTGTTTGTATAGTGATTCGATCTTAGTGATAAGGTTTTGTACCAAAACCGGTGTTTGATCTTTCGAACTCATAAATAACACCCATGAGTATCTTGAATAATCATCAGTGACAACAAGACAATACCAATCCCCAGAAATACTCACACTATTCACAGGACCAAACAAATCCATATGAAGTCGTTTAAGAGGAGTATCAATGGGATTTAATAACTTAGAAGGATGTGACTTCTTCTTCTGCTTGCCCTTTTTGCATGCAATGCAGTGATCAGATAACTTAAAGTTCTTCAACGAGACACCCTCAACTAAGTCATTAGCCATTAAATAATTCATCTTTCAAACATGGATGTGACCCATTCTACGATGCCATAGAATAGAGTCCTTCTCGGTTGCTTTGGAGACAAAACATGTTTCGATAGACGTTGATACTTTAGAACTCATATTTAAGACATAAATATCATTCGATCGTGGTGATCGCCTGACAAACATGTCCTCGGGAATCACATAACCCGGTTTCAAGATAAGACACTCTTTGTCAGTAAATATCGTAGTGTACTGTTTATCGCAAATCTGCAACACACTCAATAAATTATGGTCTACCTTGTCACAGTAATTGACCTTTTCAAAAGTAATGTGACCATTTGAAACTTCACCCTCTTGTGTGATCATTCCCCTAGAATTCCCAGCAAACGCTACATAACCCCCTTCAATATTTCTTACGTTGGTTAATAGGTCGAGATTTCCAGTGATATGACGAGAACATCCACTATCCATTATCCAGTTTTCACCAGACACAGTCTTGGATGTACCCTACACACAAAGTAAAGAAGATTAGTTCAAAAAGGCAGCCCAGGCCTCAGTCTTGGGTACCTTTTGGTTTTCTCTTTGATCATTAACTTGAACAGACTTCAAATGTTGTTCAGCAACCTGAGAATATGTTGCAGGCTTTCTAGACTTTCGTCTCAGATAAGCAGCTTGAACAATGTTTGAATTCGTGTTCCTACATATAAGCTCAGTTGGAACGAATTTTGGTTTTACTTGACCATGTGTGTCATTAACATGAATAACCTTCCGAGGATTCACGTTAGAGAACATTATGTGAGTATCATCATCATCATACGATATTGGACGTTTCAGAATCTCTTTTATCAAAGGAACTTGTTTTGAATGTTCCTTCACAAAAGGATGAAGATTTTGAAATTTCTGTTGTCCACAATTCCTCACAATGTGACCCTGTTGACCGTAAAGAAAGCAACTTTGCATATCCACACGATCACTTTGAGGTTTAGTAGTAGCATATGATAAAGATGGTTGATAACTCACATTTTTGGGAAAACTTTTAGCTAACTCATCAGATGACATTGATTTCTTCTTTAGATAAAAATCCAAATTAGAATTATTAGAAAAACTTTGCAAAGTATCCGTTCCAGTTGATTTAACAAATTTAACTTTCTTAGCTTGTTTTAAAACTTGTTTTGCTTTAGTCAACGAATCAGATGTCATTAATGTTTTAGCTTGAGCATACTGACGTTCAAGTTATGAATCTTAGAAGTTTCATTGTGAAACACACTTTCAATCAGTTCTGGTTTAATGATACTAATTGGAATGTCTTTATCAGTAAATATTGTGTCAATTCCTTTCAACTTGAAAACTCTAGCAGATGATGGCTTAGAACTAGGAGGATTAATGAAACGCATCAAGTCCTCATCAGAAATCTTTGGTTTATCTGACTTCTTTGCCTTCATTGGTTTGGTTTTCACAGTTTCTTCCTTTTTCACTTGAGACTTGAATGAACCATACATAGCTTCCTCAAATTCTTGAGGCTCACAAAGAATATGATTAGAACTTGGGATGTTCTTATTCTTGTGTATTACCTCAGGTTCAAACACGTCTTTGATAATCACTTTGTCAACATTCTCAACAAAGACTTTGTTGCTTTCAACATGAGGTTTTTGAGGAGCAACTTGGGTTTTAACAGTTTCTATTTTAACCGGTTTAGATTTCTCAGAAATCACAGATTCTTTTTCAATCAAATCCTCTTCTTTTCTAGCAAAAGGATTAATTTTATATTCATTATGAAAAGGTGGCGGAATTTCAACAAAACCGATGCCTTTCTTTGAATCCTTTTGTTTTCCAGACACTTCAATAATTTCATTCAACAGAAAAGAAGAATTTCTAAATTTACCCAATTTGTTCTTCAACTCAAGAACCTCATTCTCAAGCTCGGTTATTTTTGATCTATGTTTCAAAATTTCTTGAAACTTTTGGTAATTAATTGTTATTTTCACAGATAACTCAGCCTTGAGATCGTGGTTACTTCTCGACAATGCTTCAATCTTTTCTCAAGATCTCATTTGAGATTCAAGAGATTGTCGATAAGTATCCTTCAGAGAAGCAATTTCTCTTACTAGATTATCATTATGATTTTTCAAAGCTTCTAACTTAGGTTTGTTAGATTCAAAGTCAACACATGATACTTTAACATATGAAGTAGCAGAGATAGAATGACTAACATCATTGATCTTAGCCATGCAAGCAAATACAGTTGGAGACTTGTCACATGAATTGTCAGAATCAGATTTTGAATCATTATCAAAAGACAGCTCACTTTCACTTGCATCTTGACAGTCTTTAGTTAACCCAAACATAGCCAAATTTGCTTGAGTGTTATTACACAGTAACCGTTGTGACCAATCATTTCCATCTGCCAACAATGCTTGTGATGTAGTTGGTTTTTTTCAGCATCACTACCTCGTGGTGTAGAAGAATTTTGATGTTGACCACGAGGACTGGTATACTCTTTCTTCGGGTTGTCACATTCCTTTGCAAAATGCCCAAACTCTTGACAATTATAGCATTTCACTTTCAACTTGTCAAATCCCAATTTCTTGTTTAAGGCCGGAAGGTCTTTTCCAGTCCTTTGCATGAATCTTTTAACTTTACGGACGATCATAGCCATGTTCCACTTTAAATCCATGATTTCCAAATCATCTGGATCAATCTGATCATAATCCTCATCAGTTAGATCACTTGTGGCAATCTTACTACAAACCAAGTTTTCATATGAAGACATAAAGGCTGTTAGAAAAGCAAAATTCTATTCACCTTCCTTCATATTGACACTAGATGGTGAAGCAAATGGATTAGTAGTAGTTGAACTTCCAGAACCACCAGATGATCCAGAATTACTAGCAGTGTAAAAACATGCTTTTGGATCATTAAAGATAGTTGATTCTTTTTCACTAGCAGCTTGGGTAAGGAAAGTAGTTATTGGAGAGATAGTAGAACTTAGAGGCATACTTCCTCCATAGAAAGCAGGATCTTGACTTTCCTTGGAAGATTTTTGACATTTAAGATCGTATTCTCTTGCCTCAATCTTTGTAAGAATTCCATAACAGTCAAGTCTTCATTCAAGAAATAATCATTCTCTTTCAGAACCATTAGAAATGTTGAGTAAGAACTTGGTAGCACACTCTTAATAGTGTCAATTTTATCAGTCTCAGAAATTTCCAGTTTCATTTTGTCCATCTCAGCAATTAAGTGATTGAACCTTGCAGTCATTTCTTCAACTGTTTCTCCCTTCAATAAATTAAAGTTCCAAAATTGAATCTTAAGCATCACTTTCTTACTCTCAGCTGTATTTCCCATACTTCTCATACGCAGATGTTGAAATAAAGAAGCACATCTCTTTATGCTACCCACTTGGTGAAAGATATTTTCGGGTAATGCCATAGTACGAGTAGAATAAGCTTTTATCTCGATCTCTAAAGCTTTCTTCTTTTCTTGTGAATATTGAGAAACAGCTTTAGGAGTATACCCAATAGTGTCATCACCAATCATTGGTGCAACATATACCTCAGCTAGGCAATACGAGCAGTCAGGGTGAACGGAACCCAAGTGAGCACGAATACGGGGTTCCCATTTAGCAAAATCGCTAAATTTCATCAACCTTGGACATTTCAAATGTGAACCTATCTCGGTATGAAGTTGCAACATTTGTTGCATCAATATGTTTTGAGAAGCTAGTGCGTACATACCAGCCATTTTTTAAAAGTTTGAACTGTAAGGATTTAAAATTAAAATTAGTTAACGAACAAAAACAATGTTTAACAAATCTCAGATAACGAAGTAAAGATTAATGTTAACAAAACATAAATGATTTAAGAGAATCCGATGATTAACGAATTAGACGGTCAACGAATCAGTCAAACCACGAAACAGATGGTCAACGAATCAGTCAAACTAACGAATTGACTAATCAAATCACGAAGGGCAAGCTTAGTGAACTAGAAGGTTTCCTGTAACGAATCACTAAGAAATCCTTAGCGAATTAGATAACGAACAAGCTACAGTTGATAGCGAATCAACCTATAGCTAATCAGGTTGTTACAACCGTTTGTAACAAACTCTGACACCTAATGCCACATGGCACAGGTTGTTATAACACAATTTCCAAGGTAGACACGTGTCACAACACGAATAAAATGATGAAACGAACTGGTTGACGAATCACTAAGAATTTATAACGAATTGACTAGATCAGTTAACGAATCAACATAGAGATGATAATGAATCATAATCATATTCAAATCTTCAAATCTTCAAAGAGAATTTCCAGATTTTATGGAAATGATGAACACCAAACCTAGAAACCCAGAAACTCAGATTTGTAATACTACCTCAATTCCTAACCAAATCACACAAATAAGCTACCAAAATACCCGCACACCGATCACAAATCCACTAGTATCAAACCCGTAACACAATTACACTTATCACACATCCAATTTGACCAAAAATGATCCTCTGTTTCTCGGCCAAACCCAGATCCAAACCAAACAATCAAAACTCAATCCAACACTCAATTCCAATCAGTCACAGCTTACAATAACCTTACCAAATCCAAATCGAATCCAATTCAATCCATAACCAGTCCAATTTACACTCAATTGTTCTAAATCAAACCGGAAACATAATTTATACCACAATAACAATTAAACGTCTATAATAACAAATTAACTATCAAATTCAAGAGCAAAAGAGCACCGAAAGCTCTGATACCACTTGTTTGAACTCGTTAAACTAATACAGATCACAGATCTGAGATATAATTAATCTAACACGGATCTAGTTCATGATTACTCTTGATTGTATATAATACGTTATATGTATGTGTGTTAATTGTATGTATGTGTATATATAATATTAAGATGAAGATCGAGAGAGATTCGGACAGGGTTTCGTTAATTAACTCTCCAAAACTTAAATTAACTTGTGAACAGAGTTCACTATATATAGAAGATAGGTTTAGTTCGCTAACATTCCATAGTGAACTAGACACTACTTCGTTACATACATAATCAGGTAAATAACTTAACGAATCATCTCCTGATTCGTTAAACATCCTTAACGAATCAGGAGAAAACTAACTTAAGTCTTAGTTCGCTAAACATCCTTAGCGAACTAGACATTACATTTAACGAACTACAATATAACTTAATAGTTTATTACATTAACCAAAATGACAAATACATTAATAATAAATACAAATACATCAAACTGGAAAAAAATATATAGTTAGTAACTTACCATCAAGCAAAAAAAATCAATTTTTTTAATTAAAATGTCTAACTATTAACTTTAAAAGGTCATATTTGTTTCGTAAATTATATAAATTCCATACACTTTCTTTTGAATTAATTTTTCGTTAAATATTGTTCATGACTGGCTCCTATTTGAATTTTGTTAGTTTCAAGAGACAATGAGCTATGATTAAAAAATGCTTATCGAAAATATGTGTTGTTTATTTTAAGCATGCATCTTGACATTTAAACATAATTATAAATTGGTCAAATAAAAAAAAATGAACCCCTAGCTAACTAAAACACGTAAAATTCATTAATAATAATAATGAATCTTTAGAATAATAAAATACATCTAAAATAAATTAAAATTTTATACAATCAATTCTATTAAATGATTAATAATTCTATTAATTCATTTATATTATTCTGCATTTATTATTACGTAAGTATTTTAGTTTAATTGACATTAAACATTATTTTAATATATAGGCTTAATTATCAGAATTGTCTATTAAATCAAATATTCAGAGATTCAAAATATGGTACAACATAATAAAATATATTGTATATCTTAAACTAAAAATCTTATATTTCGGTTTGTCTGTTATTATCTTATATTATACAGGAATATTATATTATCCCTTCTTTAGTAAACATCATTTTAATAAAGAAATATAGTATGTCATCGGCTTAATTAATTGTATCATATCCCGTATAATAAACATCCTTTGAAGTTAGTTTATACATTTATTTTTAATGAGTTGACTCGATTAAAACTTTCAATTTCATATCTCGTCTCTTGTAAAAGCTATTTTAATATATAGGCTTAATTAGTATACATTATTTTTTATAAAGATAAACAAAGATATATTCTAGGCTTAATTATTTATGTTATTGTTAATTGGGTCTAATTTTAGATGTATGAGAATTGACAGTTCATACCGGTTACCAAAATTCATTTAATTGATATGATTTATTATATTAATGGTAATAAATATCAATTACTAACATATTCTTGTACATTACAAATTTTATGCTCTAGCTTGAAATATGGTGTAGATTTAAACATATCAATTTTAATTATATTGTAATTAATCGTGTTTAAAACATTATATCACCTAACCTAACTAAAACACGTATTATAAGAATCTTTATGAAAACGTAAATACATTAATTAATTAACAATAATAATTTATTGGTTACCTTAATTAAAACACGGTAATTAAAAATTTATAATAAAGACATATTCAATTGGTCAAATATATTAAAGATTCTATAATATACGTGAGCACCGGATTATTAACCGTATAACCTATTTTTTTAAACTTCATATAAGTGGTCAAGAATTCGAATTTCAAAATGGTTTAAACCTATTCAATATAATAAAATATGTAAACGTTATTTAAACATATTCAATATAATTGGACTTTGACCAACAACAATATAAGATTTGATTATCTTACTACATATAATTTAATGTATTATAGAATAATCAACTAAATTTCATTTCGGGATTATATTATAATCAATTGAATTACATAAATTATGAAAAATAAATAAATACATGAATACTAACATAAATATAAATCAATATTAAACAAAAATAAAAGACATCTTATCAAACAATTCTCAATCCATGAAATTAGCTAAACCAAGTTGGGGACAATAGCCTGAAATGATAAAATTAAAAATTATATTAATATCACATAATAAATATATTACAAATTATGAAATATTTGAATCATGAAAAATGTAAAATTGATGTTATAACTTATAACCGGAAAATTTGAATCACGTTACCGGAAAAACGAAATAGTGAAGATGTCTATTGAATCTTCGATTTTGATATATAACCTAAAAATATTATAAGAAAAAAATCATATAATTATTAATATAAATACAAAAAAAAACGGAAAATTATCAGTTTAATCTTGGATTTTGATAAAGAATCTAAAGATATTATAACAAAGTAATATAAAAATTAAAACAAATATAAAACCTTACCGGAAAACATTACCGAAAAATCATAATAACTTCAACATATCAATTCAATCTTGGATTTTGATTTACAACCTTAATAGATTATATAAAAATCATATAACAATTAAAATAAATATAAAACCTTACCGGAAACAATATAAACTTACCGGAAAAACATATAACAAAATCGGTCATTACCGGAATATAGAAGGCGATTGAGGAATAAGTCGAAAGAGAGAGTGAGAGAGAGAGAGAGCGGGGGAGAGAGAGAGAGATTAAAATGGTTAGGGATTTCAATCTTGAGATTTATATAATGTAAATGAGATGATTTAGTAACTTTTTGAATTCTTATAATAATTAGAATAATTAAATTAGAATAATTAATATCATAATTACATTAATAGGTTAGTTATGATGTTTAACCAGATTTTAAAAATATTAAATAATTATTAATAATCATTGATTGTCTAGTATTTTAATTTATTTTAGATTTTTTTTATTCACATGAATTATTAATAATCATTGATTGTCTAGTGTTGGCTCCACCTTGAAATTACGTTATTGTTGTATGAATAATATAGTAAATTAATGAATGTGTTAACAATACCATTTCGTCTTGCACGATCATTTCGATCGACCAATCTTCACCGGGCTTTGAATTGTCCTTCAGCCGTCAAAGTTTCAAAATACGCACCTTTAGGATACACTCACTGTTAAGAACATCCAATTGGTTCAACATGGTGATATATGTTGGCTCCATCTTGCTAGTGGTGAAAAAATTTAAAAAACAAAAAAATCATTTAGAAAAAATAACACTTTTAAGCAAAAATATGAATACAAAAATGGACGATATAATAAAAACAACCCAAAATAAAAACCTTTGGCACAAGGCTAATCGTTTTTGCTAAAGATGGTTTGATGGTGTAAGAGTTACCCTATCAAAGTTACGTATTTATACGAAATGAATTATGGGAGACTCATTTATAGAAGGAAGGTATATAGCTATTTGATTAGAAACAAAAATTTAGGAAATTTCAAAATTTTTCAAAAAACTTTTAGTAAGAACGAATAGAAGGGAAATCGTAATTAATGGAATTTTCAAATTTTGATTTAAATCCGTAATCTAAATCTAAATGTTTACTATATTTAAACATTTAAACATCAATTATAACACCATATATTATGTAATGTAATTTATATAAGATGTGAAAATAAAAGTTACTAATTTTGTTTTTATTTATTAACATTAACAGAATTTGAATACAATTGAACACTAATTATTAAATCTAATATAATCAATTAGAATATTTAAAATCAACAATTATTTAAATCAGTCAATAAGTCAACATTTGTATTTATAGTAAATCTTAAGGATGGTTAATAAAATATTTAATTAATTGAGACGAATTATGGGAGACTTTTAATGTAGAAAGGTATACAGGTAATTGATTAGAAACAAAAATGTAGGAAATTTCAAAAAATTTCTAAAAACTTATAGTAAGAACGAATAGAATGGAAATTGTAATTAATGGATTTTCAAATTTTGAATTTACTAAAATGCAGTGTTACAAAATTAGATTAGTATAAATGTAATATTATTTAATCTAAAAGTTGACTATATTTAAACATTTAAACATCAATTGTAATGTAATTCATATAAGGTGTGAAAATAAAATTTACTAATTTTCTATTTATTTATTAACATGCACCGGATACTATGATGTCTAGTGTTTTAATTTATCCAATATAATCAATTTTCTTATTTTAATTCACCAATTATTTAAATCAGTCAATAGGTAAAATCACCAATCTGTATATTATTTGATTTGATTATGTGTTACGTATATTTGTTATGATTAACCATCATTAAGTTTTACTATATTCACTAAAATCAATTATTGTATATTATTTGATTTAAATCCAATATAATCAATTAGAATATTTAAAATCACCAATCTCTATATTAAATCCGAAATATCTTATATATTAAATCCATTTATAATATATTATCTATATCTATTATATAAAAAAAATTAAGCCTGGTGTGAAGAAAAAAAGGTTGTGAATGAAATAAACAAAAAATAAAAAAATAAAATTAGTTATAAAACATAATTATAGTTAGAATTATTAAGTTCAAACATAATTATAAAATATTCAAAATTCAAAATTAAATATTAAATGAAAGATGAAAGAAAATACTTTAATAACATTGATGAATCTTATTTAAATATATTTTTGATTTATTTTATTAAGATGAAAAATAGAGAAGCCATTGATATATATGGTAAGTATAGTCACCAACCAATAGGAAGAGGGGATTTTGACATAAAGCCTATCGCTTTAATATTATAGTTAGATACTTTTTTATTGAATATATTATGCATATATATTTATTGTTTTAACACTCGGAGCCTAATTTCTTTGAAAAATGGGTTCAATGACTGCCGACCAGATATTCATAACATTATACAATGACCTAGTCTTTGTGGGTGTCAACTTGCTCAATGATGAAACAAAATGTAGATTCCTAAAGACAAGAAATTTCATCGAACTGAATTTGAAGTTGCCAAGTAATTACTTCTCATTCTGCTACTTTTAATTAACAGAAAATACCAATAAGATGTTACGAATTATGGGAAGAAGGTGCACCGAGACAATGTAAGCTTCAGTTCCATCAATTTTAAGCTAATTTCATCTTGGTTTTCATGTTTTAATTTGAAGTTTCATATATAAAACTTGCAGGTTTTGTAGTGAAGTTGAACTGGGAAATCACTTTTTGGCCACCATACTAGATGTCCTGATTCCATGTAAATTTGGTTCAATTTCCGAACAAACTTCTTTGAATTATAACATCTACACGGGTCCTTCTGGGATCCAAGTTTTGGATTTCCAATGTTCGCGTGATTATGTAACTAAATTTCTAAATAGAGAGTTTGATTTGGTTTCATCGGAAAACCACAAAGTTGTTAACTTTATTTCAACCGATGACAACCCAACATTCTTGATTAACAAAGCTGCAGTTGAGTTTTTTGAGCATCTCCATAAATGAAGAAACAGGGTAAAATACAATAACTACTAACACAGTATGAGCACAACTTCCTGAAGTCCAATGACCGGAATCTGCAAAACAGACACCGTGAGTCTCGTTACAGGAAGGATAAGAGGGGGGGGGGGGTCTTCCTGTAACCACCCTCAGGCGTGAGAATCAGTAACGTTCGTAGAGGAAAAAGTACTGAAAGTCTACAGACTAAATGTAGTCAGATTATATGTGATTTAGAGTGATCGTGAATGAATACCTCATGCAGGTTGACAAGGTATTTATAGCCGAAGGATGTAGGAAGGTGATTGGGCCAGCTATCCTCTTCTAGAAGACCTTGGTAACTGCCTGGACGCGTGTTACTTTGCGATAGGTTGAGCTATACGTCCCATGTGCATAAGTATAACAACCTGGACACGCGTCTCCTTATGATAGGACGGATTGCACCTTGGCCATGCGCACGGTTATAACAACCTGGCCAGGTGTCCTTTGCTCATTGGCTGGAGAATCGCGTATTCTTCAAGTAATAATCATGGACACTCTTCTAGAGGATAGTTAGTTCATGACAGCTGTTCAGTTGGCATTGCCTTCCGGTCATTTTGGCGGACAGATGTCCTAACTCGCTGATGACTTCTGAAGGTGCCTGGATGCTTTCGCGTGTGGTGTGAGGACGTTCTTCCTCTACCGAGTTATGCGGATGATCCATATGTCCCGCGGGTTGTGTATGAGAGGTTTCTCTATGGCCCGCTGGTGGTACTTAAGGGTATTTGGGTCTTTTTGGTACCCTACCTCTATAAGTCCCCCAATCCAGTGTTTCTTCCGCGTGAAGTCTTTATGCGGGTGAAATTTTGGACTTAATGTATTTTGGTGGTTTTTGAATTTTTATGTTTGGTAGAAAATATCTTTCTGTTGGTGTAGATAATCATGAAAAAAAGGACAAGTTAACCACTCTTAGGCGCGTGAACAGGTAGATGGAACGTTTTTGACGGCTGCCACTATACCCGACTGTGCAACTTTTTCTCTTTTTCGAATTTCTCGCGTGACGTGGCGGTTGTTGATTAGGCGATGACTTTCTCTCTCCACTGTTCATATCCCATCGCATTAATTGCGATGGGTATAAATAGTGGTAGATATCTTCTATTCGAATTTCAATTTCCTTTGATTTCTAATTATCTTCTTGTTTTTTCCTTGATAAAATACTGAACTTCTTTTATACCTTCTTGCTATCTCACCAGATCCTACTAAAATGTCGAACGTTCAGGCTGAGGTTGATGAAATAGAAGATTCATGGGATCGTTCTGAATACGAGAAGTTGTTGGAGACTTATGGCATTCCACCGGAGTGGGAACCAGAATTTCCTTCTTCGGGTTCTATAGCCAGCCTGCCACCGCCTGGCAAAATGGCTGTCTATTCTGATTATTTCGTCTATGGGAACTTCCGTTTCCCCATAACGAAATTTTTCATGAAGGTGCTAACTGCTTATGAGATCCATTTATCCCACTGCACCCGCGTGCTGTAATTCGAATTCGTATGTACAGCACGTGACATGGTACCACAAGTTGACCGATTTTTGGTTTTCTACCGACTTGCCAACCGTGACGGTTGGTTTACATGCCAAGGATTTTCCGATAGGAGTCTTGGTTACGAAGTCGAGAAGGGGTCCGCCAACTGGCGTAATAAGTTTTTCTGGATCTCTGAGGACATGGTACCTGTTGCCATGGTTCGTCGTCCGGTTAATTCTGTGCTGCCGGACGTTGTCACGGCCGCTCACGAGGATCGTGATTGGTATCGTGTCCTTATGTCGGAGCCAACACCGATGCGAGAACTGCCTGAGGAAGGATTGGTGTGGGCGGGCATGAGCCGCTTGTGGCCATTTGAGTTTTTGGAACCTATTTTTATTGGTTTGGACGAATGTAAGTTGCTTTGATTTGACTTTTTTTGTTGTTTGAAACTTGATGACTGATTTATTGTTTTTTATCTTTCAGGTCGGGGTCCCATGAGAAACGCTCTTTTCGAGGACAGGGGTTGTGCCCGAAGAAGCATCCGTGATGCGGGTGACCAACCCATCCTCGAAAAAACAAAAGGTCGATTTCTTTTTCCAAAAAAGGTGCGAGCCGAGCCTTTAGTGTCCGACATGACCTTTGAATCGGGTGTGTACGTCTTGAACCCTCCTCCACTTAACGCTCTTACTTCTGATGGGATGATCGCCATTCTATCATCAAGCGATGATGATGACGATGCCTCTGAGTTTTCCGCCTCTCACGAGAAAAGGAACTCTGATGACGATACCTCTGAATTTTATTCTGTCTCTCATTTACTGGCAGAATTAGAAAAGAAGAGAGCCTTCTCGTCCTTGCAAGCGGGTGATGCGGGTGTAAAAACCGCGGACGCTGGAGAGGGATCTTTAAGGAAGAAAAGGAAAACCCATCGTCCCAAGAAGCCACAATACAGCCTTGCGGAACGTATGGATATAGTAGAAGGTATGCATTTTACTTTCTGTATTGTATTATTTTTGAAGTGTGAGCTAAGTATAGCTTTTTCCTTTTTTGCAGATCCATCGATCTTTGGGGATGATGTATCTGAGAGGCTACCCACGCTAACTCCCAAATCTGATAAACCACCATTTCCTCCGCCTGAGAAGACTACGGAAGATACACCACCATCTCCTCTGATTGAGAGGACTACGGAAGATAAACCACCCACTCCTCCGGTTGATACTTTGGTGGAGGAGCCTAACATCCAGTCTGGTACTGATAGTCGTTATGACTATCTTTTTCAAACTCGCAGTGCTACTGGTTTCCAGGAGAACAACCCTGCCGTGAATGCGGAGGGTTTCAGGATTGAGGAATCTCCCCCTCGTCCTCCTCCGCAGTTTGCCTCTACCTCCTCACCTTTTATTACGGGTGTAGGAGGTCATTTCCAATCTGGACCATCGGTCCAGGAAATTGAAGGAGGTTTGATGCAAGGTGCCCCTCTTCGACGTGAATCTTCAAGTTCACGTTATTATGGAGATGCTAATCCGGGGGACAGTTTTGACCTATTTGTCCCGTCGTGGGATATTATTAATGGGTCCTAGTTTTCTGATCCCGGGACCTGTATGAGTTTTGTTAAGCACTGCGTGCCGCCAGCCGAAATGGTGCACCAGCGTGACCGTTCCCGCCACGACCTTCATACGGACTTATCTTATCACCAGGCTAATACTTTGGCCAGTAGCCAGGAAGTCTTACGTGAATGGCGTACCATGGGCGGGAAGCTAGGTGAATCTTCTCGAGCTCTTGAATCTGCGAGGAAAGAGGCTGAAGATCATCGCCTGGCGACGAGGACCGCCCAGTGGAAACAGGCGAACACGGAAGCCGCCCTTAAGGGTGAACAGGATCGGACGCCCGCCAATAGAAGGAAGCTTGCAAAAAGCAGATTTCCCTTCTTGAGAGCCCGGGCTAAGGCACAAAGAAAAGAATGATTTGGCGCCGGCTCAGGAGGCGAATTCAGCTCTGGAGAATCAAGTGTCTCTTCAAGGTACTCGAATCCAAGAACTTGAAGCAGAGCTGAAGCAGCAGAGGGAGCAGGCTGAACTCTAAGACAAGAGTGCTGCTGAAATACAAACTGCTTATGACTCCCTCTTTCTAGCTCGCGAAGAGGCGGAAGCCCGTGGCCTTGCAGCCTTGAGTGAAAATCGACGAACAACCGAGGAGTATCAAGAACTCCGTGGAAGGGCTGAACGTGCGGAGCAAGATCGCCAGTGGTTCCTCACTCGGGGACTTGATTCTGTAAGCTTTCCTCAATTTTTGCCCATTATATGTGTTTTAAGCCTTGATACTAAATAACTTATGTTTTTATGTTGCCAGGTCATCCTTCATATTAAGAGTAGTCCAGAGCTTATTGACAGCTTTGTTGATCTGATGACTGCCTCAACTCAGCTTGGACGGATGAAAGGTTTCAATGAAGGGATGACCTATGCTCAGACGAATGTTTCTCCGGATTAAGGACCATGACAGCCTGGTGTTTACGCTGCAAAATAAGCTTTCGAAAATTGATGCGGCCAGTGATGGTGTGCAACAACTGAAGGATTACTTAGGTGATGAATCTGAGGATGACTCGTCCGAAGATACTTCACCGAAAGCTTCGGAAGACACGACAGCTCCGAATCCGTAGACTAGGTTTAGATTTTAAATATCTTGTAATTGTTTTTCCATTTTTTTCTTTTTGTAATTATCTTTTGATGTAATGAGAAAGAACTTTTCAACCTCTGTGAATATTACAAAATATCTTTAGAAGATATTTTTGAAATTTGAAATTTTTGAAAATTGGATAATCATGATGGCGTGGCGGGGAGAGAAACTTTTTAGGAACAACTGACAAGACGTGTATGACGCCCTCGACAACCTGTTCGCACTTTCTTGAATCTCCCGCCTAACGTGTCAATCATCTGGCGGTCCGCAGTTTCTCTCTCCTTTGGCACTTCATCAGTCTCATTAATTGCGATGAGTATAAATAGGTCTCTTGTGATTTCCATTTTACTCTTATCTCTTTCAAAGCTCTTTGTCTCTCAAACCTTCATAACTTGAACCTTCTTGGATTTCTTTGCCTTTCTTACTTAAATGGCTGGAGAGAAAAAAGGTACCCCTACTGTAACATTTCGGGTTTTTCACTTTTACTTTGTAACCGTTACCCGACCCATTTACGGGTCCGGGCTCTATCATTAATAAAATTCCCGCACTTATCGAGTTATAATTACTATATTATTTATTTATCATCTATTTAGTTTTAACGTTTTTAACCCAAAACATAAGTTTTATCCATTTCCTTATCCATCTCTAAACTTGAGGGGCCTGTATGTAAATTCTATTATAACCCATGTTACTAGATGGATAATCCATCCCCAAACCGACCCATATCCATTTTTATCGAACCCTCAATCAATCAATTAACAGTCCATAATTCGTTTATAATCAATCAATGAAATTGGAAATCGTTTATTTATGTTAGGCGCGGCTCACCGACAACCTATATATGTTAAATCGCATCTTTTGATTCGTTTTTCCTTTTTTTTGACCTAACTGACACCCAATGGCAGCTATCACCGCGTAAACGTTGGTTTTATTTGTTGGTGCATAATGTCAGTAGTTCATAGTCTAATGTCTGTAATCGAGTCTGTAATGATTAATTATGTTTTATATGTCTTAAGCGAAGTTACTAACAAGTTCGCTGTTTAGGCGAACTTGTTAGTCAAGCGAAGTTATGGACAACTTCGCCTGAACATGCCAGGCGAAGTTGTCGTGTATTTATATAGGTTACGGCTTAGCTTAGAAAAGGAGTTCGTGTGATCATTATCGAAGTTACGAGAGCTGTAACGTGAGGACGAGAGTTCGTGTCTGTAATAGTGATATTGTATCACGTGTTTTGGTTATAATATAACGTGTTTGTTTATGGTATCGTGTTTGATCTATTCGTGTCTTCTACGCTCGTAACGACCTACGCAGGGATTCCGCACCTACGTAGATCGAGATATCTCGTGTTGATCCATCCAGGGGACCTACAATTGGTATCAAAGCTATTGCTCGATTGTGTGGTTCGGGATATTCACGCGGGTGTAGAAGTCGTCCCGTTTCGACTATTCGCGGGACGTGTTTTCTGTGTTTTTGTGTCATTCTTACCTCCTACAATCGTATTCAACCCTTTACACCGTCAAAAACCTCGAAAAACCCAGAAATCAGATCTGCAGAAACTTCGTGTTCATCAGGCGAAGTTGCCGTCACTGTTCGTAGGGTTTCGGCGAAGATATAAGGTTAAGAGAAGTTATCCACAACTTCGCCTACCTTCTCAAGTTCGCCTAACTCAAGCGAAGTTCTCTACAACTCCGCCTACCTCCTAAGTTCGCTTACCTCAAGCGAAGTTAATAATCAGCGAAGTTAAGACTTAAGAGAAGTTATCCGTAACTTCGCCTACAGTACTTTTCAGAAATTTTTTTTTTTTTTCGGGTTTCTTAGTTTTTGAGAAAGATGTCGTCAATTAACATCTCAGAGTTAGTTAAGATGGAAGTAGAAGCAGGGTCAGCTACTAAGGCCCCAAAGTTGCTTAAAGGAACCGACTTCGTTGCTTGGAAGGATCGGTTCGAACAATATGTCAAGTACCAGGATGCGAAAATGTGGGTATGCATCCAGGATGGTTATATTCCACCAACTATGGAGTACGAAGGTCGTGATAAGATCAAAAAGTACAGCAAAATGGAAGAAGAAGAGAAAAAGATGTATGAGGCCGAGAGCAAGGCTCATGCTGCTATCACTATGGCTCTTCCACAAGAGATCCTTCATACTTTTAGAAAGTACAAGACAGCAAGAGAGCTTTGGGAAGCTCTTGAGAACCGGTTTGAAGGAAATGTGGGAATCCGTGCTTCGAAGATCAAATTGCTCAAAACTCAATTCTCGGTCTTCAAGTATCTGAAAAACGAATCACTTGATGATATCATCACCAGATATTATCATCTGATGACTGAACTCAGCAACTATTCAATTGCATACAAAGAAGATGAGATTGTTGAGAAGCTTCTTGATGCTCTCCCACCAAAATGGGAGATGTATACTGTGTTGATGAGAGAAGATAAAGACTTTGCTGACTATGACCTTGAGACAGCAGTGAACAAGCTCCGAACCTTTGAGCTTAACATGGTTAGAAAGGAGACACCTATGGATCAGGTTCAAGATCCAGGTATGTATGGTGCTAAAGTCAACTCTAGTTCAGGTTCGAAGACTGAATCAGCTGCCTACTACTCGAAGGGAGAGTCGGGCGCCAACTCATCACATGAGGGGCATGTGTCAGTCAACACGAATGGTGATGTTTGCTTTGTAGCAGGTGGATCTAGTGCTTCTAAACCGCAAGCAAGCAAGAGTAGTTGCTCTTAAAGTATTCCTAGCAACAACTACTCTAAGATGCCTATGAGTGTCAAATCTGCTGAAGAGCAGTTTGCTCTCTATGCTTCTTTTATTGCTTCCTATGAGAACTACATTCAGGGGAAGATTGTTGATCCAGCTATGTTGGATGAAGACTATGACCAGATTGATACTGATGATCTGGAAGAAATGGATCTGCAATGGCAGATGGCTATGATCGTGAGAAGAGTGAAACGGTTTATGAAAAAGACCGGAAGAAAGTTTGTCGGTGGAAGGCCAGGGTTTGACAAGATGAAGGTAAGGTGCTACAACTGTCAGCAAAACGGCCACTTTGCTAAGGAGTGCAGAAATGAGCGTGTAGAACGTGGTCAAGGCAAGTCTACACAGCATAATGGGGGTAGTAAAGATTATAGTGCTATGATTTCCAGAGAAGATGGTGAATACAACTGGAACCTGCATTCTGAAGAAACTTTCGAACAGGCCAATTTGGCGAAGGTTGAAACTGAAGGAAATGAGAAGGTTACCGGAGAAGAAAAAGCTCTCATGGCAGATGTTAAAGACCAGCTCTCCGAGGTATGTTCTAAACCTACTTGTTCTAAATGTGAAAACTTGTCTGAGCAATTAGCAACTATAACTGATCAGTATGTTGGTTTGGATGCTGAGTTTAAAACTTTAAAAGAAGATCATCACTTTACTAAAGCAAGAGAAAATAGCTATAAAGTTAAAATAAAAGCTTGTGAAAAGGATATTAAAAGTCTAAAAGCAAAACTTGCTGAAAAAATACAAGTGATTGATCTAAGCTATGAAGTTTTGGAAGAAAAAACCAAGCTAATAGCTGAAAGAGAAAAACAGATTGCTGATCACCAGGTGAAAGTGGTGGAACTGAATAGAAAACTTGAGCAGTTCAGAAATTCCTCTGCTATTCTTGATCACCTTGTTAGTGATCAAGGTTCCTCAGTTAAGAGGGGATGAATTGGTTATCATGAGGTTCCACCACCTTATAATCACAATTACACTTTTAACCCTAGTAATCAGAAATCTGTTGACTTTGAGGTTGTTCAGACAGTTCCAATTCCAGTTACTACTAAAGAACCAGAAGTTAGTAAGCCTGTTGCAAGTGTTAAAATTTCTGCTCCGAGTCCTGTCTCATCTAACTCGGACAAGTCTTCTGAGTCGAGTGAGACAAATCAAGAGGAAGTATTACCAAAAAGTGGAGAGAAAAAGAAAACATCTGAAAAGAAGTCTCCACTAAACCCGTATGTCCCACCATATGTGAGACAAACGGGCAGTAATACAGCCTCAACATCTAAGACAACTTTTGATAAGAAAGTTGAAAACAGGTGTTGTTTTAGATGTAATCAACAAGGACATCATGTTGCTGATTGCCCTCTGAAGCAAAAATTCAGAGGTGTGAGGCCTTTAAAATCTGAGAAAAGAGCTAACAGTAATCAATTTAATGATAAAACTGAAAACCCATTGAATTTCAGAAAATGGACTAATCCAGGTTTTCAAAGAAATAGATCTCAGTTTTTCACTGGTAACACCCAAACCATAACTAATAATTCATTTAATTCAAGACGGTTTGGATGGCCTCATAGACAATCCACAAGAAGGTATCCTGTTAGGACTCACAGAAATGATTATGATACTAACTTTGGACAGCCAAGGTACGGGATGTATCGACCCAAGACCAATCGGTCTTGGGTCCCCAGATTTTAACTCTCTGCTTTAATCGTGCAGGAACAGTTGAACAGGGCTGCCAACAATCAATGGGTTGTGGATAGCGGCTGTTCCCGGCACATGACGGGTAACAAATTCTTGTTACACGATTTGAAACCTGTTCAAGGAGGGAGAGTGAGCTTTGCTGGAGAAAGTGGAGGCAAGATTACAGGAATGGGAACGGTGTCTAATGGAAAGATGACTCTAGAGAAAGTAAACTTTGTCGAAGAATTGAAGCACAATCTGCTGAGTGTGTCGCAGCTGTGATAAGGAGTACACCGTACATTTTACAAAGAATGAGGCGTTTGTGTTGCATCCTGGTTTTCAGATACCAGAGGAGTGGATTGTGATGACGGCTCCACGTGAGAGAAATACGTATATTATGGATATGAGGTCGACTGAAATGGCCACGGAAGAATCATGCCGTATGACAAAAGCGAGCGAATCGGAGTCCGAATTGTGGCATAGGAGAATGGGGCACATTCATCTTCGGAAGATGAACCACATTGTCAAGAATGGACTTGTGCTGGGTGTTCCCTTGAAAAGTTTCAACTTTGAAGACAAATGTCTAGCGTGCAAGAAGGGAAAGCAGCACAAGAAATCCCATCACACCAAGAAGGTCAATTCTATTGTCAGTACTCTAGAATTGCTTCACATGGATCTCTTCGGTCCCGTGAATGCAAAAAGTCTAGGAGGTACTTCTTATTGCTTGGTGATCACTGATGATTACTCACGATATTTGTGGGTATATTTCCTGAAATCAAAAGATGAAACGGCTCAGATAGTGAAGAATTTGATTACCAAAGTTGAGAACGTTATGGATAAAAGGGTTAAGTTCATCAGGAGTGACAATGGAACGGAGTTCAAGAATTTTGAAATGGAGATCTTCTGCCTTCAGAAAGGGATTGAGCACCAGTACAGCGCTCCGTATACTCCGCAACAGAATGGAGTGGCTGAGAGGAAGAATAGAACGTTAATTGAACGAGCCAGAACTATGCTGGCTGATTCGAAGCTTCCTGTGGTGTTCTGGGCTGAAGCTGTTGCTACTGCTTGTTATATCCTGAATAGAGTCTTGACTGTTAAAAGACTTAATAAAACGTGTTATGAGCTTATGCATGGGAGGAAGCCCAACTTGAGTGGTCTTGAACCATTCGGGTCCCCTTGTTCGATTTTAAAGACAAATTCTAAATTTGGTGAAGTAGCCGATGAAGGAATCTTAGTCGGTTATGTTGTTGGGACTCCCAACAGACGTGTCTTTAATACATCGACCGGCAAGGTTGAGGTGGTGTGTAACACCGATATCACAAGTTACAAACCGCCAAAACCAAGCAACGGACCTGCTGAGTTTTTCGACTATGATAGACTTTTTAAGTCTTTTAACATACCTTATTTGGATAGTGTGCAGAACTAGAAGAAAGAGTTGCTACGAAGATGATCCTTGATGAGGAAGAAAATCTAGTGCAAAGACAGCTGTTTGATAAATGTCAACCTTCCTCATCAAATGCTAACGATACCCCTGCTGCCTCTCCTGAAGAAGAATTTTTCAATCCGTTTCACTCTCAGCAAGAAACAACCATTGACGAGCTCTCTTCTAACTTGGAAGACAATTTGCATGTCGGTTCTGTTCCGACCACGAGAATTCATAAAGATCACCCTTTGGAGAATGTGATTGGTGATGTGTCCTCCGGTGTACAAACAAGACGTATCTTGAATGAGCACACCTGTGTTTACACAAGCATTAAGGAGACAGGCATAATCAACGAATGCTTGTACACCTGCTTTATCAGCCAGATTGAACCAAAGAATTATCAAATGGCTCTAAAGGACAGCTCGTGGGTCGAAGCCATGCAAGAAGAGCTGGCTCAATTCAAGAAAATGGAAGTTTGGACTTTGGTTGAAAAACCAAAGAATGTGCATGCGATAGGCACAAAATGGGTTTTTTAAGTGCAAGAGAGATGAGAAAGGGATTATTATAAGAAACAAGGCGAGGCTAGTCGTTAAAGGTTTTAATCAACAAGAGGGGATTGATTATAATGAAGTGTTCGCTCCTGTGGCAAGATTGGAAGCCATTAGATTGTTTTTGGCATTTGCTGCTTATAAGAAGATGAAGGTATTTCAGTTAGACGTGAAAAGTGCGTTCCTAAATGGGAAAGTTGATGAGGTTGTGTACGTTGAGCAACCTCCGGGTTTTCCTGACCCAGACTTTCCAGACCACGTGTACAAGTTAAGCAAGGCGTTGTATGGACTACATCAGGCACCTCGTGCCTGGTACTCAACCTTATCAGATTACTTGCTTGAAAATGGGTTTGAAAGAGGGAATATAGATAGCACGTTGTTCGTCAAGAGAGAAGGAAGCGACTTCCTGCTGGTGCAAGTCTACGTGGATGACATTATCTTTGCTGCATCAAAAGTCTCCATGTGTCAGGAGTTTGAGGCCGTCATGAAGAAAAGGTTTGAAATGAGTGCTATGGGTGAACTAACTTTCTTTTTAGGATTGCAGGTTGATCAGAAGAAGGATGGGATGTTCATTCATCAGACCAAGTATGTCCATGATGTGCTCAAACGCTTCAAGATGGAGGACAGCACTCCATTCGATACTCCAATCTGCGTCAACCATAAATTGGGTGTTGAGACAGACAATGACGCAGATGTGGACCCAACTCAGTATCGGGCTATTATAGGTTCTTTAATGTACTTAACTGCTTCTAGGCCTGATATTATGTTTGCAGTTTGTCTTTGTGCTCGTTTTCAGGCAAACCCAAAGGAATCTCACATGAAGGGTGTGAAGAGGATCTTGCGATATCTCAAAGGCAAACCTAAGCTGGGGTTGTGGTACGCGAAGGGAGGAGACTTGGAGTTGGTAGCTTACACAGATTCTGATTATGGAGGGTGCAATCAGAGTCGGAAGTCAACTACTGGAGGATGTCAGTTTCTAGGAGGCAGATTAGTGTCCTGGCAATGCAAGAAGCAGACATCAGTCGCCATTTCAACATGTGAGGCAGAATACATGGCAACATCCAACTGCTGCTCCCAGGTTCTGTGGATTCAACAACAGTTGCGCGACTATGGTCTGAATTTCTCACTTACTCCCATTTGCATTGATAACACAGCTGCTATCTCAGTAACTAACAATCCCGTGAAGCACAGTAAAACTAAACATATTGACATACGTCATCATTTTATACGGGATTGTGCTGAGAAGAAACTGATTGTGCTTGAAAAGGTGGATTCACTTGATAATTTCGCTGATTTATATACTAAAGCGTTTGACAAATCAAGATTTCAAAACCTTGTTGAGTTGAATGGGATGATCAATCCCGAGTAACCATGCTTTGTGTTTTTGATTAAAAAAAAAAAAAAAATATGTCACTATCGCTTAAAATTATGTCGGTTACCTCAGTTTGAAGGACATATCCTCGGATATGTTTGGTCCTCATTTTCTACTTGTAGAGTTTGAGGGTTGCCATTAACCAGATGACTGAATGTGACCGGGGCGGTTTATGATGTGTTTTTATTCTTTCGCTGAAAATTAGTCGTCCATACTTAGTTAGAAGGACACATACTTGTATGTGGTCGGCCCAGCGGATCCATTGGATCCTCAGGATAACCGTTTACCTGAAGACTTTGAACTGATCGGGGCGATTGAAGTCAAAATTTTTTTTAGGGAAATGAAATTATTTTTCAAGTCTACTACTTCGTAAGAAGTTCTGTTACTATGTTTTAACAGAAAATTTGATCCAACCTTGGAAAATGATAAATTTACTGATTCTGTGTGCTTAACTAGTGAAGTTATTAGGCTTAAAAGGCTTTAGAACAGTCATTGTATGTCATGGTAGCTTTTTATGGTGCGTAAAAGTAGAAGTGATACAAACTAAATCTACTCGATTTTACGTGGAAACTCTTTAAGAGTTTTGCATGTCTTCATATATATCTTTCCGAATGATAGGCAGAAAAGCGATTACCCAGTCATACACGAGCCCGTAAGTGTTCTGATTCCCGTAAAGATAGTGTGTGAAGAAACTGCAGTGATCCAGATTCGGGACTTGCAGTTGTTTACTACTCTGAAGTCTATGTAAATGTTTATTCGAAAAAAAAAAAAAAAAAAAAACCTTATGAGTTATTGAAACATTCTAGAGCTGACAATGTCAAGACTTCTCAATCATGGAGTAAGAAAGAGAACGGGAAGCAGATGAAGAGTACTTACAAACTTAATCAGACACTATGGGTCGAAGTCAATTCGGGGTGACTTGGGGAAAGCCAAATACGCTTTGAGAATAGATAGGAGGCATCATAATCTCTGAGTTGTTGCCCACTTAATTTTTGAGCTTAATTGAACTTAACTCGTATCACAGAAACGATGAAAATCATCTTAAGTTATTTACCTGCCTACAACCTGTTTCTTTATGTCATAATACAGCTAAACACGGATCTATGTGACAGTCACGTAGTTAGTATGATTCCTGTTCGGATCTTTTCTAAAACGTAGTAGTCCCTGTCGAGACTGAAATTTGATCCCTTGTACTTTAATTTTTAAAAGTTTTTCGTACTTAGGTAGTTTATGATTTTATAACTGGTTACTTAGTCTTGATCGTATCATGTAACTCTTTAAGGAAGTTTTAAAACTTAATTGCAAATTGTTCAAATTATAGGGGTTGATTTTGTAAAATTTGATATATCGGCGAACTTGTGAATAACTTCGCCCTAGGCGAAGTTATCCACAACTTCGCCTGTATAACTCCGCTCCTATATAAAGGAATTTTTAAGGTCAAACAATTTCATAATTTTCAACTTCAGCGAACTTATACTCCGACACTTTAGCGAAGTTATCGATCTAAATCATCTGTTATTTTTTTACCTCGATTCAAATCAGATTAAAGGTGTGTAGGGTTTAGATTATCATATTATCAATGTTTTTGAGGTTGATCATCGGTCGTTTCGACTCGATTATCGACCTCGTCTTTCGAAACTTAAAAAACTCGATTTTCAAACTTGTTTTTACGTGATTGTAAACCACTTGAACGTATAAAGTTCAAGCGCCACGGATGTACCCGTGGTGGCTACATCATCATCTGTTGGCCTCCCATCTATCACTACTTTCCAGCTGACGACTCCGGAGATTGTGTCTTTACCACCTCCAACTCTTACTCCTTCAGAGGTGGTTGCACAATTTGTTGAGTCGACAGTCGTTGCAACTGCAGGGTTATCAGGTATGATACCACCTGCGGTTACGCCTGCTTCTGATGTCCCGGTTACATTTGAAATCCCTCCTCAGTACACTCAAGATATATCACATATGAGGTTCGATTTCGATGCAACCCTATCAGACTCGGAAAGAATAGCTGCACTTGAACGGGTCGTGGCAGAACAATCAAGGGTGAATCTTATCCAGACCCAGGCTATTCAGCGCCTAGTAACAGAGAATCAGCTGCAGTCGTCCCTACTGGTTGAACATGGAAAAATTATAGATGCTATGAAGGAGTTCTTGGCATCTCAGGGGGAGACGAGCTGTAAAGGCGACGAGCTCAGGACAAAGAAGAAGAATGACAGAGACGATGATCCCAATGCATCGAAAGGTGCAGGTGGTGAGTTGCCAAGAACTACTCAAGCTCTTGGGACTTCCACAGCTCAGGGGGAGTCTGCAGGTGCAGCTGGAGGTTCTGGTGGTGATGAGGTGGTGATGGTAGATGACGAGGAGATGGGAGATGATGTGATCGATGCCTTGAAGGAGTTGGATGATGATATGTTGGATGATGAATTTATGTGTGAAGATGATGTTCTACCAGTCGAAGAGATTGAAAAGATTGGTGCAGAAATTGTGATAGAAGATGATGTTGAAGAAGGTGAAATAGTTGAGGAGAATGTTGAACACGAGATCCCTGAAGTTGAAAAGTCAGATGTATGTCAAGATACAGTAGATGATGATACAGAATGGGAGGAGCAGCCTAGATGGAAGGAAGGCTATGCTCATTGGTTTATCAAAACTAAGAAGCCTGCTGTTCCAACCATGTTCAAGAAAAGTTATAATATCAAAGGTTATGCTGAATCAAAGGAAGGAATTATCTGTTGGCTATATGATGAACAGTTAAAAGTGTTCGTGGTGAAAAGATATGATGGGATCCAATACTTTAAGAGGACGTTGAGATCTCTCAATACATTGCCTGAATGTGAGGTGAAGGATTTGGCTAGATTGGGGTTGATTAATAGAAGCGACGACAACATGGCCAGAGTTATTGGGAAGATCGTGTGGAAAGAAAGTATTAAAGAAAAGAAGTTTGAGTTATTAAAGCCACAGAAGGGAAAGCTAGTGGAAGATAAGGAAAGAGGAATGAGAGCAGATGGCAAGCCATGGATGGTAATGAAGTACAAACCGATTCGATGCATGAAAGAGGTTCCAATGAAGACTATGCCTCAAGATGTGTTGAAAGATCTTAAATGGTGGTATGTTGATTGCCAGACTGCTGAAGCCGTGATGGAAGACGAAGACGAACAAGAAGTGCTAAGAGTGTATGATCCGATGCATCTTGTTAATTTATCGAAAGCTGATCTGCAGGTGTTAAATGAAAAGAAGATATTTTATATTCCTGCTTGGAAAGACGAAGCGAGGAAATATCAGCGAGTAGTCACGGTATGCGTGAGAGAAGGAGTACATGCATGAAGACCAAGAGATTGAAGATTACAAGACACGTGCTTGAAGATCAAGACATGAAGCTACTGCCAAGGGGGAGTCTGTTGGTGCATAATGTCAGTAGTTCATAGTCTAGTGTCTGTAATCGAGTCTGTAATGATTAATTATGTTTTATATGTCTTAAGCGAAGTTACTAACAAGTTCGCTGTTTAGGCGAACTTTTTAGTCAAGCGAAGTTATGGACAACTTCGCCTGAACATGCCAGGCGAAGTTGTCGTGTATTTATATAGGTTACGGCTTAGCTTAGAAAAGGAGTTGAAGTGATCATTATCGAAGGTACGAGAGCTGTAACGTGAGGACGAGAGTTCGTGTCTGTAATAGTGATATTGTATCACGTGTTTTGGTTATAATATAACGTGTTCGTTTATTCGTATCGTGTGTTTGTTTGATTCGTGTTCTACGCTCGTAACGACCTACGCAGGGATTCCGCACCTACGTAGATCGAGATATCCCGTGCAGATCCATCCAGGGAACCTACATTATTTCAATTAAATTCATAGATACCTTCCTTGAAAGGTGACCGCAATACCCCTCTATTTAATTGAATCTATTTGACCTGTAATGACTCGTTCATATCGTTTCTTTGGCCGGCCCTGTTCTTCGTCGTTCTTCCTCTTCTGGTAATCATCCAAGGTGATTAAATATATGTATTAAGTCGCGATTTCATGGGGATTAATACCCCTAAACTTGTTTTAATCAATTGTAAACATCTTGGGTTAATTGAATCTTCTAGGGTTTTTGGCTAAAGGGGCACAATCGAACTATTGTTTTATATTTATTCAGGCTAGGTTATAAACAAACTGAACTCGCAACTCATATGGTTGAGTTGTGTGTGTATCAAAACTTGGGTCGCGGGTTCGATCCACGCTAGACCCGTTTCTTTTTTTAAAGGTTTTGTTATAATTATTTTTTTCAAGAAACCTATTATATTATTAATATTAATGGTTAATAATTATTTTTTAAACTAAAAACCAACCTTGTAATACTCGTTAATCCAGGTTTTCGTTCAAATATATTTATTACTAATGCACGTTTTTCGTACAGATGTAAAGACCCATATATAAATAAAGGAGATTATAACTTAACAACTAACGTTTTGATAAATATATAAATCAAGTGATTTTCGTTATAAAACTAAAAATAATATTTTATTTTCTTAAATCAAAAGTATAGTTTAATAATAAATCCATATAAAAATATTTCTTTGTCATGATTATCTAGTTATACTCAGCGAGTCCGTTTACTCTCGTTTTCTCATAGGCTCTAACGTTCGCGTGTAATCCCTCCTATCATTCTCACTACCTTAAGCATCCTCGTTCATCATTGAGGTGAGTACCACATTTCCCCTTTTTACTCGTTTTATCACTTTTGGGGACATATGCGTAACTTAATATATTTTCACACTTTATCTATACACAAACTGCAATTGTTGTCTTATGTGTTAAATAATCTCATGCCATACTTGCTATATGTTTATGTGCTCAATGTGAACTGCATTCGGAGAGGTCTAGCATAATCTCAGAAAATAGTATGATCATACGCTAGTCGTTATAGCCTTGTGCTTTTCGACATCTCATTTTATTTGCTCATTGGTTGATTTGTTAATCTCATTTGACGCATTGCAGTTACGTATTTTAGTATTTATTATGTATAACTGAACTGGTTTGTTGCTCACTCAACCTCGTGTTGACAAACTATATTATTTTCAACGCATATGCAGGTCATCGTTTGATGTGAAGTGTGGACTTTAAATGTTTAAGGTCATTGTTTAAGGACTTATGCTAGAAGAGTTTATTTTGAAACTTTAAATTTTCATTTGAATTATTTTTATGTTTTGTTTGCTTGGATTTCTTTTGTAATGAATAATGGTGTTATTTGAATTAAATAAATAGATATTTAAATTTATAATTGTGCGTGATAGTAACCTTGCGAGCTGTGACAATCAGTCCACGCCCCGGCATTTCCGCCGTAGGTTGGGGTGTGACACCTGCCATTCATGAAGTTGTCGTGACCCTTAAGGAGAAAGATTTTGACGACGTCGTTAACGTATACGGTCTGGCAACGGAATGGGAACCAGAACGGCAGGCTAGCGGTTCCATTGCCACCAGTCCACCTCCGAAGAAGATGGCAGTATACGTAGATCACTTTACGATGGGGAACTTCCGGATCCCGGTGACTAGGTTCGTCCAGTCAGTTCTGACAACCTACGGGATTCAGTTATCACAAATTCATCCCTTCGGGATGCTAAGAATTCGACATTTCGAATTCTGTTGCCAAACTCGCAATTTTGAACCATCCGTTGGCATGTTTGCCATTTTTTACAAAATTACCTTCCGCGACGGATGGTATAGTTTTGCTTCCGTTGGGAAGAAAGTCATAGGTACGGAGTGGATCCGTAGCCTTCATGGCTGGAAGCCAAAGTTTTCTGGATCAGGGAGGATGTTATCCCGTTCGCGATGACTTAAGCAAGGTGGAGGAGGCTATGCCAGTGGTTCTGGCTGCTGCTCACGAGTGTCTGCCGTGGTTTATGACTTTGAGCGCCACGCCAACTCGCCCCATCCGTGAGGGAGCGATGGTGAGTGAGAAAATGAGCCGCCTGTGGCCATTCCCTGCGTTGGAGCCTTATTACGAGAGGACCAACAAGAGTAAGCTTGGTGTTACTTCTACTCTTTCTTTAATAAATGTCTTATTTTCATTGTTATTTTGTACAGGTGAGGGTTCCGCCTTCGATACTCTGTTGGATCATGAGGGGGGATGATGGTTCATCTCCCGATCGATCCAAGGGATGTGCCCTTTCTGGAACGCACCAGTGCTAACTTCCTATTTCCCACCGCGTTTCGTTCGGAACCATTAGTTTCCGAAGTGATGTACGCCAACGGTGAGGACTATGTTCAGGAGTCTATTCAAAAAGGTGAGGGCATTTTGCAACCCCGACCTGTGACTGCTATCACTTCTAGCAGAGTGATTGTACTCTTTTCATCTTGTGAAGAGTCATCACTCTGTGGGGGAATCTCTTCTACTAACGTCGTGCATTCGACTATAGGTCTAACCCGGAAACTTAGCAAGAATCCATCTGCTACGGTTGATGATAAAGCGGACGCCGCTGCTGACTTGGAGACGCGACTACATCAGCTTGACGCGGAAGACCATTCTTAGGGTAAGTTTGATGTTCCTCCATTTTATCGATTATTATGTATCAAATGCACATCTGATCTATTATTGACATTTTTCAGTGGCTCTGAATGATTTCTCTAAAGGTGTTGCAGGTGTAAAGATCAAGTAGGTGTGAGCATGTTTACCCATGGTCCTCAAACATCTCCGGCTCCTCAAGAGGAAGATCCTACCCCGCATCGTCCACATTGGTCTCTACGTTGAGATTCAACGTTTCGCGACGTGGACTTATGTTTTGAATACCCGCGGGAAAGTCTTCCTCCCGCTGAAAAGGAGCGGCGTCGCTGTAGTATTCGCCAAGAGTTATTAAACTCCAATTGTTATCATTTGGCGAATACTATTTCCACCAGTCAGGAGATAACCCGGGACTGGTTGGCTATGAATGAGGAGTGGGATGACCTGGAGATTAAGCTGCCGGAAGGCAAGAAAGAGGCTCTCGGGGCCATGGATAAGGCCAAAGAAAGCCGACAAGCGCTGGAAGCAGAAAAGGCTGCTCATCTTGCTGCTGAGGAAGCCAAGGCTGTTCTCCAAAGGCAACTGGATGAACGAGCTGAACTAATAAAGACCTTGCAGGCTGACTCAGCGGCGAAGGAGAAGCGCTTAGTTGATCTTGCTACCAAAAGCCGAGAACAAGCTTTAGAATGTGCTGGCCATAAGATGGAGCTTGTCCGGGCCAAGGAGGACAAGAAATGGCTGTTAGCCAAAGGAATTCCCAAGGTATGTATCCTACTTTGTTGTAAATAATTTAAGTATTCAAAGTTGCTTAAACTTTACTACTTTAACAGGTCATCGCTGACGTCCGGGCGAGTGATGAGCTTGGGAACTGTGTTGCTATCCTCCTGAAAGCATCTAAGCAAGCTGGCCATCAGCTAGGCTTCCGGGAAGGCTATAAATTTGCTTCCGAATCCAAGCTACCGGAAGAGTATGTCTTAGCTAGCCAAGATACTGCTGCCATCCTTGTCCAAAAAACAAAGGATTTTGACACTTTAAAGTTTTCGTTGGCGGAGCAAATATCTGAGCGTGCAGATGAGGAGGATAGCATTGAGCAACTAAAAGATCTTCTTGACCTCGGTGAGGGGGAGGAAGAAGATGCTGAAGAAAAGGACGCGGAACATGAAGATGCAACGTCTTAGATAGATTTTTCTTGTTTTTTGTAATTAGGATCTCTTTGCTGTAATCCCTTTTGCATGAATAAAGAAGTCTTTTTGTATCCGATGCACTTTGTTTAATTCTTCATAACATAAGTGTTTTTAGGATATTCTTTGTATGCCAATAAAGGATTACATAACAATACATGTCGTAAATGACTGAAATATAATTTTTATAGTTGAGGCATAAGACGAATTACAAAATATGAAATTACATAAAATTGCTAGTCTATTTAGGCGCATAGGCCGAAAAGAAAAACATAATACATGTAACCCTTCTTCAATTGGGCCCCATTCCAAGTTCTTGGGATCTCAGTCCCGTCCAACTTTTCTAACTTGTAGGCACCTTTAGAAAAACTTTCTGAATTCTATAAGGTCCCTCCCAAGTTGGGGCCAACATGCCCGGAGGCTTCATTGTTGCGGGAGACAAAGTCTCCCGCATCGAATTCACACCTTTGGACCCGCGAGTTATAGTACTTTTGCAGCTGGCGTTTATAATTGTGCTCGCGGATCCATGATAGTTCTCCCCTCTCTTCGAGAAGATTAAGATTCATCCGGAGTTCATGATTATTATCATCGATTAATAGAACTTTGGCGGATGGAATCCAAATCTCTGCCGGAATCATGGCCTCTGTGCCATAAGTTAGACTAAAGGGGGTCTCAAAATTGCTGGAATTCTTTTGGGTGCGGAAGGCTCAGAGTACATGGGGCAATTCATCAACCCATCCCGTCCGTTTAGTCCCTAACCTCGCTTTGATTCCTTCCTTGATTGTACGGTTGGTTCTCTCAACATGACCTTTCGCTTGCTGGTGGGCTACAGATGTGAAAATTTGAGAAATCTGCAATTCTTTCAACCATTCCTGTAGCCCACTGTCCGCGAACTGAGTTCCGTTATCATTAACGAGTTCCAGAGGAAGACCAAACCGGCATATGATGAATTCCCACAGGAATTTCTTAATGCTTGTTGCTGTTATGGAAGCAACCGGTTTCGCTTCCACCCACTTCGTGAAGTAGTCGATGGCTACTGTTAAGAATTTGACACGTCCCGGGGCTTCAGGGAGTGGTCACATTATGTTGATAGCCCATTTCCGGAACAGCCAAGCTGAAGTGACTAGAACGAGCTCGTTTTTTGGTCGTAGTGTGTTAGGAGCATGACGTTAACATGAATCACACTTTCTGATTTCTTGCACAGCGTCAAGATGCATTCCTGGCCAATAATATCCGGCATTCATTAATTTTGTTACGACCATGCGTGGGCCACCATGAAGACCACATATGCCTTCATTAACTTCTCGGATTAAATAGTTTGCGTCCTCGGCGTCTACACATCGAAGTAGTGGCCCGAGGAAGGAACGTCGGTATAAGGCACCATCGTGTATTTGATAGTTCAAGGCTTTGTGTTTTATCTTCCAGGTCGCGGCTTTTTCTTCCGGGAGGGTTCCTGATGACAAGTATGCTGTGATAGGTTTCATCCAGGATTCCACTTCGGTTTGAATCACCAAAACTTGATGTTGCGAATAGACGGGCGGTCCAATATTTCAATGCGGATGTCTTTAGCAAAGTGTTCGAAGTTCGTTGAAGCCAGTTTGCTAAGAGCATCTGCGGATTTGTTCTCGCTTGGTTTTATGTGGATCACTTTGCATGAGGAGAACTGAAACATCAAATCTTTCGCCTGTGACACGTAGGAAGCCATTATGTCATTCTTTGCTTCATATGTGCCATTGATTTGTCACGCAATTAACATGGAATCCACACGAGCTTCCAAATGTTTCACCCCAACCTTTGGCTATCCGCAAGCCGGCCAAGAAACCCTCATACTCTGCCTCGTTGTTAGTACTTTCGAAGTCTAATTTTATGGCGTATGTAAACTCGTGGCGTTCGGGATTGACTAGCCTGAGGCCTGCGCCGGATCCCTCACTGATTGAAGCCCCGTCCGTGAACAAAGACCAAAATTATCCTTGTTCAGGAGGTGCTTGGGGTTGTTGCTCGATCAAACATTCTTTCTCTTTGTGTTGCGGGACTTCAGTGACGAAGTCCGCCAACACCTGCCCCTTGATTGCTGGCCTAGGTTTGTATTCTATCGCGTGTTCACCTAGCTCGATGGCCCACTTTGCCAATCGTCCAGACAATTCTGGCTTACTGAGAACGTTCTTGAGCTTGTATCCGGTTAAAACGTTGATGGGATGCCCTTGAAAGTACCTGCGGAGATGTCGGGCAGCATAGATCAACGCTAAAACAAGTTTTTCTAGCATTGAATATCTTGTTTCTGGGTCTGATAGTGTTCTGCTGACGTAGTAAATCGGTGTTTGAACGTTTTTTCTATACGTCAGGAGGACAGCCCCGATAGCAATGTCTGATGCTGACAAGTACATTGTTAAAGGTTCCCCCGCATAAGGTGCTGTCAACGTGGGCAGTTCCATCAAACATTTTTTAACCTCCAAAAAAGCTTATTCCGCTTCCGTGGTCCATCTGAATTGTGCTTTCTTGAGGCAGTTTCTTAGTGTTGAGACAAAAGGATAGGATTTGGCTGCATGATTCGCCAAAAAGCGATTCAAAGCAACCAAGCGACCATTGAGTGTCTGAACCTCCTTGAGGGAGGAAGGAGAAGGCATGCGGTCTAGAGCTTGAACTTATCCGGATTAGCTTTGAAGCCCACACCCGTGACAATTACTCCAAGGAATTTCCCTTCCTCCATTTGGAACGAACATTTAGCTGGATTCAGCTTCATGTTGATACTTTTCAAAGTTTCGAATGTCTCTTCAATGTCTCTCAACATCTGGTCTTCCTCAACACTTTTGATAACGAGGTCGTCCATATAAACTTCCAGATTTCGACCAATTTGACCTTTAAACGCAATGTCCATTAATCGCTGATACGTGGCCCCCGCATTCTTTAGCCCGAAATGCATCATTTTATAACAAAAGGTGCCTTGATCAGTACGAAAGGCTGCTTTATCCTCATCACCTGCAACCATGCGGATTTGATGATAGCCTTTGTAAGCATCTAAAAAGCACTTGAATTTGAATGCTGCCATCGAATCAACCTTGAGATCGATTTCTGGTAACGGATAACAGTCCTTGGGACACGCCTTGTTCAGATCCTTGAAATATATACATATCCGCCATGTCCCGTTGCTCTTGGGAACAATAACCGGATTGGCGACCCAGGTTTGATATTGAATTGGACGGATAATTACAGCTTGTAAGAGGTCTCGAACTTGCTCATTCATTGATTTTGTTTGTTCTGGACCCATCTTACGTTGTTTCTTTACTATCGGTGTAAACATTGGGTTTAGCCTCAGCTTGTGCTCCGCAATACTCCGCGGGACACTAGTCATGTCCACGGGTTGCCATGCGAAGACATCGATGTTCTTTTTCAACAACTGTTTCAAAAAGGTCCTTACTATCTCAAAGATAGCATGTCCAATTGTTACAGTTTGATCAGGAAACTTCTTGTTCAAAACCCATTTTTCCGGTTCAGTCCGTTGAGATTGTTTTGGAATCTTGCTAGGCTTTGAACTTTCAGTTGCGAAGCAATATCGATTGACATGAATTATCGCTACGCCGGTGCAAGTTGGAACCCCTACCGCACCGTGAGCCGTGGACGGATGAGCATTGAAGTCACCAATGGCTTCTCTTCCTAGGATGATGTCATGTTTCGACGTTGCTGGAAGAACTAAGAATTCGACCTCCTCGGTCCTTGAATGAATTCCATCGCTCAAGGAGACTGGAAATGAAATTACCGCTCGCAGATGCATTATTTCCTCTCCAAACCCTGACATAGGAGCATGGATGGGTTTCAGTCTTTCCTTGTCCTTTTCATCAATTTGTTCAAATCACTGTTCGTACATGATGTCCGATGTACTACCAGTGTCAAAGAAAACATACTGAGAGCGGTAACGACCGAAATGGGCAGTGATGATCAAGGGGTTTCTCTTTCTGGGACCTCCCTTGACTTGTGGAAAGATCACATGCTCATTCTTCCACTCTTCCTCATCGTATTTACGCCTCTTTCCTCCGACGTTTCGTCCGCCTTGAATCATGTGAACGTTTAAGTCCTTGACTTGTTTCTTGGATGGGCCCTGGTTGTCCCGCATGGGAGCTTTACCAGTCCCAGGTTTCCCATCTTTCACCAGGTGTGCAAGTTTCGCGGATTTTATAGCCACCTCAATTTCGCTCTTCAAAGCATTACGTTCGTTCGTGTTATGACCGATGTCATTATGAAACGAACAATATCGTGAGTGGCTGTGGTTTCCGGAAATTCACATTCTCAGTAGTGAGGATTTCTGCGGGAGTCTTTGAAAAAGGAGTCCACCTGTTAGGACCTAGATTTGAGGGTCCTACCTTGTTCTTGTTGCCGATGAGAGATCGTGCATCAAATGGCGTTGATGTTTCCGTATTTGGCTGAAGTCTTGACCAAATTGGCCCTTTTGCCTGTTTATTGGGTCGCGGAGTTTGAAATTCGACTTTGAATTTTTGTTTTGAATTATTATTCCCCAATATTTTCTCAGTGTTAGTAAACAATTTCGCCGCAACCATAATATCGTGCCATTCTTTTGGCATTCTATCCCTACCAGTGAGTGTGCGGATCAACTCGTCATATTTAACATTTTTGTGGAAGGCACCGCGAAGCATGTCTTTGCTAATCCCACCAATGTTCAGACTTTCATCATTAAACCTGGTAATAAAATCTTCTATGGATACGTTATCACGGCGGACAACATATAGAATTTCTGACCGGTCACGTGTGTGTTTTTTCTGCTAGCTGAATTGTTGTGAGAACTTTTTCACCAAATTATCCCAGTTAGAGATTTGACCGTCAGGTAACTTTTCGAACCATTCGCTCGCTGCCCCTGTTAGTGTCAATGCGAACATGTGACACCAATAAGGGAGCGTCCATCCGCTCACACCACCTACCGCCACGAAGTTTTGGAGATGATCGCTTGGATCAGTCATGCCATTGTATCTACCCACAGTTGTAGGTATCTTAGCATTGACAGGAAAAGGTGTTGTCGCGATGCTAGCTATAAGTTTCGACTTCTCGGCGAAGGCCGCCGGACGGTATGGCTTGGTGAAGTCTTCCTCAGCATCACTATGATAGTCGGGATGGCGGATTACGTCCCTCGGATGACTGCTTCTTGCCCTTGAACTCATCCTACTATCACCCGTGTAGAACTATAGTCTCCCGGATGATAAGTTGAGTCATTGCTATCATATTCATCAAAGTAGGAAGGCATCCGCATATCCATGCGAGGAATAGGGCGTAACCTTCGTGGTTCAACAAATTCTTGCTCAGTTTGTTGGCTGTAGCGGATCTGACTTCCCCTCACCGTTGGAGGAGGA
Organism: Bidens hawaiensis; assembly: GCF_021521415.1. NCBI lineage: Eukaryota > Viridiplantae > Streptophyta > Magnoliopsida > Asterales > Asteraceae > Bidens > Bidens hawaiensis. The sequence continues at coordinate 656,454 of NW_027491896.1, read as the reverse complement.
GAAAGAGATCTCCGGGGAGATTCTTCGTAAGTCAGAGCGCGAGCGTGAAGATGTGCATTCCGCACTCAACATTCGTATTGCGCTTTCAGGCTTTCTTGATGGGCATGAAGCCATTCCTCCGGGGACAGTAGTCCGCTGGGTCTGGAATTATGACGGTGAGACCTCGCCATATCAGAATCACTGGAATCATCTTCCGGGTCCAATACTGAATGAGTTCGACGGGTCTCCCTCATGATTCGTCCAAGGTCACCCAGATTGGAACCTTCTGGAACCATAACATGTCCTAAATCAGTAGGAATTGGTCCAGTTGGTGTAGTGACACGCTCAAGGGTACGGCTACCGGGTGTTGTTTCGGTAGTTCGTGAACCCGGAGCTGTCACTCGTGCAAAAACACTCGAGGCAAAGCCTTTAGGTATTTCAGTGTTAGTCAAACGTGAAGTAAGTGCAGGAGTTCCCGTCGGCCCCTCAGGAAGTTTACTCATACCTTAAACGAACCGAAAAACCAACAAAAATTTGTGTTGTTCTAACGCCAAAACGGATGCCGCCAATGAAGAAACACGGGTCCGTTCCCCGGGTATAGGTCCTGGATCCAATGAGTCCACAAGGTAAAATACAATAACTACTAACACAATATGAGCACAACTTCCTGAAGTCCAATGACCGGAACCTGCAAAACAGACACTCTGAGTCTCGTTACAAGAAGGACAAGAGGGGGGGGGGGGGGTTCTTCCTGTAACCACCCTCTAGCGTGAGAATCAGTAACGTTCGTAGAGGAGAAAGTACTGAAAGTCTACAGACTAAGTGTAGTAAGAATATATGTGAGTCAGAGTGATCGTGAATGAATACCTCATGCAGGTTGACAAGGTATTTATAGCCAAAGGATGTAGGAAAGTGATTGGGCCAGCTGTCCTCTTCTAGAAGACCTTGGTAACTGCCTGGACGCGTGTTCCTTTGCGATAGGTTGAGCTATAAGTCCCTTTGCGATAGGCAAGCTGAATCAGTATTGGGAAGAGTTTGTTAAAGAACAGGAACTAATGCCACAAAACGAAGGTGTTAATTTGCGCAAGCGTTGGCTCTATAGTGGAAACAACTATAGAAGGATGTTCGAGCCGCTAGACATCGCCAAATACTACGAAAGTGGCAAGGGAAACTATATAGAGAATAGACCTAACCGTTATAAGTTGTTAGAGCAGTGGTGGAATGAAGATAAGAAGGATCTGAATCCAAATGAGAGGAAGGAGGGTCCCAACGTTAACGACGATTCTTGCTTTTGGGCGCACGTAGAGGAAGCATTGATTTCATTAAGGATCCTAACTAATGGAAGTTCAAGCACCGATATAGATGAAATTGAACCAAAATATAATTTTATGGGTTATGTGATGCATTTCTGGGCGCACGTAGAGGAAGCATTGATTTCGTTGAGGATCTTGACGAGGGCAAGATCGAGCATCAATGTAGACGAAATTGAACAAAAATTGGATAATTTTATCCCCTATGTGATGCATTCAGTCAATAATTACTCGTTGTCATCGGATATTTTCTTGGAGGGAAGCAGTTTGATGAAGTGGTGGAGTGAGTATGATGTCTATAAAACAGGTTTGTGCACTTCTAAGTTTGCTAAATACATGAAAAGTGGAGAATACAAATCGTATCAGTAACACCAATTGAGCTTCTTTCTGGTTTCAAGTTTAAATACCATATTTGGGTGTGTGTTTACGTGCAAATAAGATAATAACGTATGCTTTTTCATGCAAGTGTACCCATTTTTGTTTTGTTTTTTTTTTTCTGGAATGTGAAGTATAATGATAATTTGAGGTATAATAAATGCATGCATTTTTCTGCTGTATGAGAATATAATTTCCTCGAATGTTGCTTCTTATATAGGGTAAGTAGTTATAAATATATGATCGTCTTTTCAAATGTTTATTTTTTGTACTTCTTTTAGTAGTTCTACATGTACACTCAGGAGGGTATGTAATCAACATAACGGATTCAATCAAACGTCTTAATTAGATGATTTCAATTTGAAAATTGAACTTGGAACAAGATAAACATAAAATAATAAAAGATAACAAAATTTTATAAAGAGATAAATATCTATATTTTTATCTGGCTTCCATTCTTCTCAATCTTTCATCCATTGTCCCTCATTGTTGATCAATCTTCTCTCGGCCAACATTTTGCTTCTTTTGTGAGAAACATAGGTTCTAAAAAGATAAAAAGTAAGGCATAGAGTATACAATTAAATTGCAAGTTCTCGTATAAGCATATTAACAAACAACCACAAGATTAGGCATGCAATCAAACATAGTAACGATTAACGAATGAACAATGCGGCACTACCCCCATGGTTGTACTAAAAACGAATGATGCCGAAATCGTAGAGTTGCCAATATAGTATGATGTGATTTCCATCCTATGGACATATTATTACTATCGTAAGCTTGAAAGTCATGTTAATGATGACAAACGGTTTAATCATTATCATGCTTAGTTCATTTAATAATGCACGTGGATGAATACTTGTTATTAGAATTGTATATTGTTGTGCGTGCCCAACGCGTACATGTTCCACCTCAAAAGATAAAATAAGAAAAGAGGCTATGAATCTCGTCTTTAATCAAGAAAATAGATGTACTAGAATATATGCTTGAGCGCTTCATGAGATATGGTTGTTAGTGATTTTAATGTCACTTGCTATTTTATGTAGCTGGAATAAACACGAGTGCCAGTGAGAATTTAAATTATGATTTGATGCAAGTGGGTTTGTGCAGAGTGCACACTTGTATGGAAGACTAATTTAAATTTTATCACTAACATATTAAACGTTATATAATATATTGATTTCAATTAATATATATAATTTTGATTTAATGTAATATAGATATATTAATTTAATAATAATCTAATAAAACCATGTTGTTATTATATTTCTTATAGATTCCTTAGGAAATGTGGTTTTAGTTTTTTGAAATCCATAATTATTTGGATAAGGATAACTACGTATGGTAGTTATCAAAAACAAAGAAAACCTTTTGCTAACGGTAATTTTGCAGTTATGGTTTTGGTTATATATTGGCACTCTCTCGTAACACAAACAATATACAGTTTTCATATTTTGGGACTCTGATTGTTTGCCTTCAATCATAGTTGTTTTAGTAGATTATCCCAAGATTAAAATTCATGTAACCCACGCAATTAGGGTCGAATTGTTAATCAAGGAAAGTGATTTCATACACGACCTACTAAATAATCCAGTCTATGTTCTTTTACAATCTTCTTTTTCTACTTTTATTTATAACAATCTTGATTAACAATTTCGTATTCATGGCTGAATCTGTGAAAGAGATGACATCCAATATCAACAAATTGAACAAGTTTGATGGCATCGATTTCCGTCGTTGGCAGAAAAAGATGCATTTTCTGTTAACGACATTGAAGGTGGTGTATGTGTAGTCTACTCCTATTCCCGAAGTTGATGAAAATTCCACGCTGGAACAAGTCAGGAGGCGGAACAAGTGGGAAAACGAAGACTACATATGTCGGGGTCGTATACTGAACGGTATGCCAGACTCTCTGTTCGATATTTATCAACATGTGGGAAGTGCATCCAAGTATATTGCAGAAGACGCATCCTCTAAAAAGTTCCTAGTAAGTGATTTTAATAATTATAAGATGGTAGATTCTTGATCCGTAATGGAACTGTATAATGAACTTGTTCGTATCCTTGGTCAATTTACACAACATTATATGAATATGGATGAGTCCATTGTTGTTTCTAGTGTAATTGATAAATTACCATCTTCATGGAAAGATTATAAACGTACTTTAAAACATCAAAAAGAGGAGATGTCTATGATTCAATTGGGAAGTCATTTGCGTATTGAAGAATCTCTTCGATTACAAGAAAATGGCAATGGTAAAGGGAAAATTGAATATGTTAAACCTGGACATCCCTCTGAACAATCTCGACAACCTTCTGTTCATATGATTGAAGATAAAAAGACTTGTACCAACAAAGGAAAAGGGATCAAACGCAAGTTTATTTCTCACAATAAACTGAATAAGAAACATAAGGATTTGGTTTGCTGGAGATGTCACAACGGGGACATCTGAAACGTGATTGTCGAGTCAAAATTTACAACAATGGTGCTGGAACTAGTGGGGTTGGAAAGGGTCTAAAGACCCAGCTTTGAAAAATGAAGGTCAGGAAATTATTAATCTTAATAATTCAGTCAAGAATTATTATTGTTCACTAATTCCTCAATCCTTTTTTGTACAGGATGATGACAATGAATGGTGGGTTGAGTCGAGTGCAACAAGTCACTATTTTAAAGATCGGTGTTGGTTCGAAAAATTTACACCGATAGATGATGGATCCTTTGTCAAGATGGGAGATCATTCGAGTCAACCTATATGTGGTGTTGGTGTTGTTAATATGTCTTTTACTTATGGGAAAACTATTAAATTAGTAGATGTTGTGTATGTACTTAAACTTCGTAAGAATCTAGTTAGTGGTACTTGTTTAAATTGTGAAGGATACAAGCAAGTGTATGAATCTAATAAATATGTGTTATCTAAATGTGGCATGTTCATTGGTTTTGGTTATTATTGTGGTAGAAATAGAATGTTTAAATTAAATATTGATTATAAAAAAGTTCCAGTAGAGAATTCTATTTTTATAACATCTAACACACTAGTGGTTAATGACTCTATGTTATGGCATGCTCGTTTAGGTCATGTAACTTATAGGAAAATGAATGATATGTATAGAGATTGTTTAATTCCGGTATTTGATTTAAAAAAAGAATGTTGTAAGACTTGTATGCTTACAAAAATTACAAGAAAACCTTTTCCAAAAGTTAATAGGAAATCAGAAATACTAGAACTAGTACATAGTGATTTATGTGACTTTTATTCTACACCTTCCTTGGGTAATAAAAATATTTTATTACTTTTATGGATGATGCTACTCGGTTTTGTTATGTGTATCTTTTAAAATCCAAAGATGAAGCTTTGGATAATTTAGAATTTATAAAACCGAGGTTGAATTACAATTAGGTAGATCAATAAAATGTCTAAAAACCGACCGAGGAGGTGAGTATATGGATCATCAATATTTTCAATCAGTTGGTATTATTCATGAAACAAGTGCTCCATACACACCTCAACAAAACGGTATCACTGAACGTAAAAATAGAGTTTTGAAGGAAATGATCAACTCAATGCTTTTTTATTCTGGTTTAGGGGGTAAGCCTTGTTGACATCTTGTTTTGTACTTAATAGAGTTCCAAACAAGAAAAATAAATCACCCCTTACAAGCTCTGGTTCAATAAAGAACCAAATCTATCATATTTTCAAATATGGGGTTGTCGAGCTGTTGTGAAGTTACCATAACCTAAATTGAAAACTTTGGGTGAACATGGAGTTGATTGCATATTTATTGGTTATGCAGAAAATTCCAAAGCGTATAGGTTCTATGTAATGGAACCTTACCATTCGATTTCGGTTAATACCGTAGTAGAGTCTCGAGATGTTATTATCGATGAAATGAGATTTTCTTTAATTCTTAGACCTAAGGATTTGATTCCTAATACTAATGAAGGACAAAGTTCAGGAACAACACATGATGCAAAAGATACGAAAATCAACCAATTCGGAAAAGCAAAAGAGGTCGAGTTGCTAAAACTTTTGGTTCTGACTATCAACTCTATTTGGTAGAAGGTTCAAGAGAAGAGGTTGGCTTGAAATACTATTATTGTTATAGTATTGAAGATGATCCAAGGACCTATTGAGAGGCTATGGAGTCTCGAGACGTAGATTTTTGGAAAGAAGCTATAGATTGTTAGGGCATAGAATTTATGCTGAGGATACTCTATCCTTAGTGACTTGTGGATCAGTTATCCTTGAGATATGTTCCAGGTTGCGAAGGATCGAGGATCCTTGGTATTATTTATTTACTAACGATTGTATTTAAGTGGTGTTGTGATCAATAGGTATAACGGCTCTATGACCAAGTCGACCTGATATCTCGCTACTAGGCTCCTTCCGCACTGGGTCAAAGGGAATGAGAGTAGCTAGTGGAATAGTGGCGCAAAAGTAGGAGCATTTGTTATTTCTATTTTTGTATTCAATAAGAGATATGATCAGTTAGTTAGAGACACAGAACACGTTCGCTAAGCAATATCGAAATCTCTCTCTAGCAACACACACATAGCTTTCATTGTATTATTGATCATATTCTCAACACCTTGTAACACCCATTTTTGAGATTAACAAAGTGGTGATCGACAGTTGTCATCACCCGGGGTTTTTGTGTCGGCGATCCGAACAAGATCAAGGGCTTTTCCTCATAACAAATCATTGTGTTTGTGTTTGCAATCAATTCATAGTCACTATTACATCCTAGCACTAAACCTTACCTTACGAATTTGGTTTTTTAATCCTTAACTATTTTTTGACCAAAACAATTTGGCGCCCACCGTGGGGAAATTGGTGCTATAATCCATAATATTTCCTATCAATTTTCAACCTTTTCTACCTATACTACTGTTTTGGACAAAAATCAACCAAGGATAATGTATCCATATTTGTTTTGTGAGGTTTAGTGCTATGATGTTGAAAATGAATATGTAAACGAAATAGTGATGAACACCAGGATTTCTTACGAGGAAAAGCACTTGATCTTGGTCGGATCGCCGGCACAAAAACCCCGGGGTGATCACAATTGTCTATCACCACTATATTAATCAAAAAAGGGTGTTACAAGTGTTGGAAGCTATGATCAGCGAATACAATGAATCTAAGTGTGTGTATAATGCTAATTTCGTAGAGAGCAGAGTGTCTTTGTCCTAGCTGATCAAAGCTTCAATTTATACAAAAATAATATAACAAATATCCCTATTTTTTAGTCTATAATCAAGCATTTCCTTCATTATAGTCGTTTCCTTCATTATCCACGCGTTTAATTGATTTGATTGCGATATTATAGGTTGGACTTGGTCATTAGCCGTTGTACCTACCAAAAATATCAACATAACAAAGGAAAATTGTTAATAAATAATAAGTACTGAGGATCATTGATCCTGACAGGATCTGCAATATATTCTAAGGATAACTGATCAGTGCACTAACAACTACTATCAATGGCCTCTCAACAAACATCTGCTTCAACCACCATGCCATCCTCGGTTCTCTCTCATCAAGAGCTTCATTTCCGATGCCTCCTCCACTAGCAGGAGCACCAAGGACTACCCCTGCTGGAAATAAGACTCAAACTTCAAGATCCTCTGGGTTGTATCATCAAGGATCCTACAATTTCCAGCCTCAAGGATCCTACGACTTCCAGCCTCAAGGATCCTTCTTCCAGAATCAAGGATCCTCAGGATCCTCAGGACTTCAACATCAAAGGCCCTCAGAGGTTCATGAAGGAGACATCATCCCCATGCAAACCATTGCTTCTAGTGGGCCAACTGTCGTAGCGGATGCTTCTTATCTGGGCTACTCTTCTGGGATGCCAACGTTCACTGTTGAGTCAAGATTTGACACAAAACTGATCAGATGGAAGATTGGAATCTTCTCAACCTCATCAGAATTCGCTAAGTATGGATCCGGGCACACCTTAGACCTCCGAGCATACTTTTACTTAGCCGGGCACGATATTTTGTCTATTGGGCAAGGTTATCTTCACTAAGTCTTCTTTAGTGAATGTCTGAGCAGGGTTTGCTAATTAGTACGTTACCGGGTATGGTTCACTAATATATGCAAGTCCGGGAAAGATCACTTTATCAAGCAGGTTTGTTCTTCATAGCCAAGTAAAGTTCACTTCCGAGTAAGCTTTAGGCTAACCAAGCTCAAGAAACCAAGTATTTTGAGATCGGGCAAGGTATTCATTAATAAAGATGGTTCGGGTATGCCCAGTGTTTAATGAAGTATCACAAGTATCATCGGGCAGGATTCAACTCTAGCAAGGTAAAGTGCCTCCGAGCACACTTTGCTAATAAGCTTATTCCAGGCAAGAAGTTGATAGGACCAATGAAGAACAAGGTTGCTCGTAAGGATTTGTCGGGCAAAGTCTGATAAAGCCAAGAAGATTGAAGTCTACCCGGTGAGTATTTTGCTTGGTAAAATACTCTTCAAGTAAAGTCTACCCAGAAACTGATCCCGGGCACACTTCTATGTTACCAAGTTATGAAGGATGGCCGAGCATACTCGGAAAGACAAGATTGATGCAAAGCCTACCCGGAAGACTTGTTTTACACTTAGAATATTTCTGAATATGTAATTTGAATATGTATTATCAGATAGGGTTTCTAGAAGGAATGACAGCTGTCTACAGGTGTCAGGCCTATAAATGGAATAATTTAGGGCACACCTAATAAGATAAGGACACACAACAAGGTAGACAGTCACATTTATTAAGAAAGAATTTTATGTGAGACGGCTGAAACCTTCCTTATCAAGAAAACCTAAAACGATTATCACATTGTATGATTCGTTTATATAAATGGAAATCTTTTGAGTAAATCTTGTTTGTGTTGATTACCTTTGAATACGTTTTAAGCAACCATATGTTTGTTATTGATTCCGCCTTTAACAAACGGTGAACTTTCTAAATATAGCAACCTGTCATTAACTCCCTTGTCAACACATCTATTTGTGTGAGTTATGACATGATTTGAGTAAGATCCAGCTGAAATCGGGGACCTGACAAATGATATCAGAGCTTGTTGCTGCTATTTTGGAAAGATTCTTGTTGCTGATTGAAGACTTGAAGAAAGATGACGTAAGCAGACCACTGTTCCATTGATTCATGACGTCAGCAACTTTGTTCTTCATTTTACTTCCAGATCTACAATATACCGGTGTTTTCTCTTCCTTATATCAATTAAAGCTTTAATCTTTATATCTAAATCTTGATCTAATCATATCAGACACATCAGATCTGAACAACCTGTTTTCAGATCTGATTATTTTTTAAAACTTTGATTTTTACTAAGAAACTGATTTTTTTAAGTCTTTGAAAATGTCTGGATATGAGGAACAAGAGATGTCTACTAACAATATACCAAGATTGTATGGACAGGAAAACTTTACCAAGTGGAAAGTGATTTTTGAAGCAACAGTGTGCTACAATGATGTTAATATGTGGAACTCCATCAAGAATGGTCCACAAGCTGCAGCTGAAGAAGGTGCAAATACAGCTGGAACTGCAGCTCTAAGAGAAAGAATGAGAAAGGTGGATGACAGAGCCTTAGCTATGATTAAGCTAGGACTGTCTTGGGAAATTTTAACCAAGGTGGCACATCACACAACTGCCAAGAAAATTTATGATGTCATCCTTGAGATGTATGAAGGGAATACTGAGCTGAAGAACATAAAGAAGCAAAGATTGAAGCAACAATTGGAAAGGTTCAAGTATAAGGAAGGAGAAAGGTTGAAATCAATACTAGAACGCTTTCTAGGTATTGTGAATGAGTTGAGGACATCTGATTATGTCATGACTGACTTTGATTTTAACACAAAGTTACTCAACTCAATGCCAAAAGAATGGTATACTGCTTGCAAGTTCATCCTTCAGAAGCATAATTTCAATGACTTGAAATTGGATGATGTGATATGCTTCCTTCAGGCTGCAGAACTGGAGATGATAGAGAATGAAATGATTAAAGAAGAAAGACCCTGCTTCAATGTTTCAAATGCATTGATTGCACCCATGGGAAATTTGACTACCAAGAATCAACAACAATTCCCATTATTGAAGAACCAGTTAGCACAATGTTGATACTCCAAAGTCTTTTATTGGTGGTAGCACAAGTAATCATGGAAATCAACAGAGATTCAATGTGCAACTGATTGATGACACTGATACTGCCTCAATGGCAAGTGGGAATGTACCTCACTCTAGTGGTGGAAATGGTCAAAGCAATGAAACACAGGCATTGCTGTCTATATTTACTGATTCATATAATGCATTTGTTGCAAAGAATCTAATTCACATAAGTGTGGTACAAGATGATTTAGAGCAAATAGATGCAGATGATTTAGAAGACATGGATTTGAAGTGGAAATCTGCCATGTTAGCTTTGAGAAGTAAGAGGTTGTATAATAGAATTGGTAGATCTCTGGTTTCTGGTCCTAATGAGAGGATTGGATTTGACGAGTCAAAGGCAATCTGCTACAATTGCCAACAGCCAGGACATTTTGCAAGAGAATGCAACTTGTCAAGAAATTATCAGATGAATCAATTCCAAATTCAACAACCAAGAGGTCAGTAGCAATACCAGCAGAATCAGCAAAGAAACAACAACCAAAACTTCAACAACAACTTCAATCACAACAACAATTACAATCCCAACTTCAACAACTTTTAGCCTCAAATGAATAATCTTAATCAAGGGGTGCATCAGAGTCAAGGTTTTCAAATGAACAATAATCAGAACCTTCAAGCAGTTCAAAATGTTCCAAACAACACTGTTCCAGCCAACCAAAATCAACCAAGAAACCAAGGAAATGTGGCAGTTACTACACAACATGAAGGTAACTTTGATTGGAGCAATCATGAAGAAGACATTGCAGATGATATCAAGAGAGCAAATGTGGCATTCATGGCTATAATTGAGAAAGAAACTCCATCTTCATCTCATGTACAATCTGCTCCTACTGTTGATTTAAATGAACTTATCAATGAATTGAAAACAAAAGTAGGCAAGCTGGAAAGTGAGTGTTTTAGGAAACAAAGTATCATCAATACATATGAGGCAAGTGAATTGATAAGTGAGGAAAGAATGAAAAGTTTGGAAGAGGACTGTATAAACAGCTACAGAGCTCAGAAAAGGTTCACAACTGAAATAGATGGGTTGAAGAAAATGGTTATAGAAGAAAACGTACAGAACACAAAACTACAAGCTGATAATGAATTTTTGAAGAACTTGATCTCCACTGGAAACATCTATGGAATTTTAAATCAAGTTAAGGAAGAAGAAAAGTACAAAGCAGTACCACCACCATTCAATAACAACTTTATGCCAAAAGCTGATAAAGAGAAAAGAAATGCATATCTACAACAATTCATAGATGTTTTTCAACAAAGAAGAACTTGTAGATTTGTATAAGAATGTTGAGGTGAGTTAAGAAGGAGAGTTTGTTGTGAAGAAAGAATTGAAAGAAGAAAAGTCAATTGGAGTTCAAGTCTCTGAAGATGACCTTGATTCGATTGATTTGGATCAAGATGACTTGAGTGATTTGAGTGATCAAATTACTGAAGAGGAAATCAAAGCTGCCTAAAGAGGAAGAAAATACAAGAAACCAGAGTCTGTTGATTAACTTCAAAAGTATCCACCAGTCCCACCAAGAATGAAGAAACAAAATGATAAGATGAAAAGAGAAAAGGTATCTTTTGACATTTGTGAAAAGAAGAAGATAAACTACAATGCAGTCAGGCCACCAAGCAAGGCTGTGTTGGAAAGGATAAAGCAAAACAAAACGGAGAGAATAACTGAAGAAGTTGAATCAGAAAACTTTATCCCAGTTTATCCAGTCTTCTCTAGTCATGAAGTACTGGATGTTGGAGAAGTAGAAACTATGGAAGAATATGAAAAGAGACAATCAAGGATTAGAGAAAGTAGTGATGAAGAACCTATGATTATGGAAAAGGTTATCTTTGTCAAAAGCAAACTTGACAGACAGGATATCAAGATTGAGGAGTTTGTGCCTTTTTCAATTGATTTTGATGGTTTAAAGAATCAGAAGACTCTAGGAGTCAAGACACCTAAGCCAAGTGAAAGGTTCAAGAAACCAAAAGAACATGAAAAAATTAAAGGCAAGGTATGGTGCAAGAAGTGTGATGAATATGGTCATCACACAGACTCATGCAATGAGAGATTGAAATTTCAACCATTTCATGTCCCAGATGGAACAAAGTTTGGTCAAGACTTTGTCCTGTACAAACAGAAGTATGATGTATATCTAGGAAAAGGAAAGGTGTGTGGAAATGAAACCAGGAACAAAGAAGAAAAGAAATCTGAAAAGGAGACAAGGATTGAGAAGAAAGCTGAAGTAAAAACAAAGAAGCAAGTGACAGAATCAGCAAGGAGAAGTAAATCTCCTAAGAAGCATGAGAAATTAAACAAAAAGAACTATCAGTCATTGAGAATCAAACAAGATACTCAATCAGTCAAATCTGATGAATCTCAAGAATCATCAAGCAGTGAGAAGATAAGAAGAAAAGGTGCATATCCTAGAAAGAAACAAACAGAACTCACTGGTGATGAGAAGTTTTTGCTAAAACATGGATATGAACCACATGGTTTCCTTTGAAAACCCAAGACTGAAACTAAAGTTGAGATAGTTGCTGATGTGAGAGACTACTCTGAAAAGAAAGATTATGTGATCAAAGAGTATAACACTGACTCAGCTAAATTACAGATCTCAACTTCACTTGTCAAAACCCCAAGAGAGTGTGGTTATGAAACTGATAATTCAGACAACTTAGAAGTCACTCATGAAGATCAAGAACCAACAACACTCATTTCCCAAGCTGTCAAAGAAACTGAAATTGATGAGTTGTAAGCTGTAGAAGCTTGCACTTCATCACTCAAATAATCAAACTCTTTCTTTTGTGCAGGAACAGTCCACTCCTCTAAATGAAATATGGTATATGGATAGTGGTTGTTCTAGGCACATGACTTGTGACAAAAGATCACTTGTTAATTATGAAGAAAAGTATGAAGGACCTGTAGCATTTGGGAGTGAAGAAAATGGTGGAAAGATTGTGGGGAAAGGAATCTTAACAAATGGAAAGGTTTCTTTTGATAATGTGTTTCATGTTGAAGGTATTCAAGATAATCTACTGAGTATATCACAAATGTGTGATAGGGGATACAAAGTCAGTTTTGATGATTCACACTATTTCATCTTAAAACCTGAGTTTGTCATTCCACCTGAAATGATTATGATGAAAGCACCAAGAAATGGCAACTTGTATGAACTGAATATGAAAGAAGTTGTTTCAAGAGGGGGTGCATGTTTTGTTTCCAAAGCCACTGAAAATGAGTCCAAATTGTGGCATAGGAAACTGTTTCATGTGAACTTAAAGAACATGAATGGACTTGTCCAAGGTGAGCATGTCATAGGATTACCTACAAGAGAGTTCAAATTGGAAGATCATTGTAATTCATGTCAAAAGGGAAAACAGCACAAATCTACTCATAAGCCTAAGCTCATCAATTCAATTGATCAAATACTTGAATTACTTCACATGGATCTTTTTGGTCCTATGAGTTTGCCAAGTATAGGAAAGAAAAGATATTGTCTTGTGATCATTGATGACTATTCAAAATATACTTGGGTTTATTTCCTAAGTACCAAAGATGAGACTGCAGAGTTGATTAAGGGTTGTGTTACAATGATTGAGAACAAGTTGAATAAGAAGGTTAAAATGATGAGAAGTGACAATGGTACTGAGTTCAAGAATGGAGTTATGCAAGAATTTTGTACAGAAAAGGGAATACTTCAACAATTCTCAGCTCCTAGAACTCCTGAACAAAATGGTGTTGCAGAAAGAAGAAATAGAACTTCAATTGAGGCTGCAAGAACCATGTTAGCAGATGCTAATCTGCCTGTTACTTTTTGGGCTGAAGCAATAAACACTGCTTGCTATGTTCAGAACAGGGTGCTTGTTAAAAAAAGGCATAACAAGACTCCATATGAAATATTCCACAACAGAAAGCCTTATATCAAGTTTTTCAAGCCCTTTGGATGTAAATGTTTTCTTTTGAACACTAGAGATTATTTGAACAAGTTTCAAACAAAGTCTCTAGATTGTTTCTTTGTTGGATATTCTACACACTCAAAAGCTTACAGAGTATATGTGAAAGACCATTTGAGTGTCGTAGAATCATCTGACATCATTTTTAATGAGAATCAATTCAATACAGTTGTTGGTGCAGCATGGTTGTTTGATCATGAAAAGTTGATAAGGTCTTTCATGATTTATCCTAAAGACTTTAATGATTCATTCTACAAGACCAGTGTAATTGAAGAGAAAAAGAAGAAACCACTGGACTTAGAAAAATTGTGGAAAAAGGTTGCTAGAAAAGAAGAGGAATATACCTTTGTGAAGAATTCCTCAAATGATATTGTTGAACAGGCTCAATAAGATAATCAAGATGTTCAGAATGATCAAGTTCAGAATGAGGAAGACTCAAGTAACCAAGCAAGTGAAGAAGAAGCTGCATCTACTGCAAGATTTCAACATTTATTTGAAAGCTTAAATATTGGAAACAATGGTGCATCAACTTCAGGACAACATAATGATGAAGCACCAGAATTTCATGATGCAGAGACTGATTTGATCATTGAAGAACAGGAACTCAATGAGTCAAATCTTGACACAACTGTGTCTACAGATATGATTGTTCAAACTCCTTATGTGGAAAAGAATCATCCTTCTGAAAACATCATTGGAGATTTGCATGAAAGAGTTACAAGAAGTCACTCAGAATTTGCAAACATCTGTCTTTACTCCTATTTTCTATCCCAAATAGAACCTAAGAATATTACTCAAGCACTGAAAGATAATAGTTGAGTGGAAGCTATGCAGGAAGAATTGGCACAGTTTAGAGATCTACTTGTGTGGGATCTTGTTGATAAGCCATTTGACATATATGCAATAGGAACCAAATGGGTTTTTAGGAATAAAAGGGATGAGAGGGGTTTGGTGATTAAGAACAAAGCTAGACTTGTAGCTCTGGGATGTCTTCAAGAGGAATGAATAGACTTTGAGGAAGTCTTTGCTCCTGTAGCAAGACTTGAAGCTATCAGGATCTTTCTTGCTTATGTTGCCTCAAAGAAAATTAAGGTGTTCCAGCTTGATGTTAAGTCTGCATTCCTAAATGGAAAGATAGATGAAGAGGTGTATGTAGCTCAACCTCCAGGTTTTGAGGATCCTTTGTATCCAAACAGGGTGTATAAGTTAAACAAAGCCCTTTATGGACTAGAGCATGGTATGATGAGCTGTCAAATCATTTTATTGAAAATGGTTTCAAAAGAGGAGCCATTGACAAGACACTCTTCTACAAAGGAAAGGGATCAGACTTGCTTCTGATACAAGTGTATGTTGATGATATCATCTTTGGTTCTACAAATGAACAAATGTGTATAGAGTTTGAAGGGGTAATGAAGTCCAAATACAGCATGAGTTCAATGGGAGAAATGAACTTCTTTCTAGGATTACAAGTTCAACAAAAGGCTGAAGGGATCTTCATTCATTAAAATAAGTATGTGCAGGACATCTTGAACAAGTTCAACTGTCGTGAGTACAAAACTGCCTCAACTCCAATGGATACCAAGGAAAAGATGATTGCAGATGAAAAGGGGGAGCCTGTAGATGAACATGAATACAGAGCAAAAGTTGGATCTCTGATGTATCTGACTGCTACAAGAACAGATATCATGTTTGCTGTATGTGTGTGTGCAAGATCCCAGTCAAGTCCAAGATTTTCCCACATGAATTCTATTAAAAGAATATTCAGATATTTGAAGAGAAGACCAGATTTGGGAATTTGGTATCCAAAGAATCAATCATTTGATCTGATTGCCTACACAGACAGTGACTATGATGGCTGCAATATGAGCAGAAAGTCAACATCAGGAGGATGTCAATTCTTGGGAGAAAGGCTAGTGTCATGGCAATGCAAGAAGCAAACAACTGTCTCAATCTCAACTGTAGAAGCTGAATATGTTGCTGCATCTGCTTGCTGTGCACAAGTTCTATGGATTCAGAACCAGATGCTGGATTATGGTTTGAGTTTTCTGAACACCCCTATCCTTATTGATAATACTGCTGCATATTTTATTATTAAGAATCCAGTTCAACATTCTAAGACTAAGCACATTGAAATCAAACATCATTTCATCAGAGATTGTAGTGAAAAAGGTTTGATTGAAATGCAAATAGTTGATACAAGTGACAATTTGACTGACCTATTCACCAAACCACTTGATAGAACCAGGTTCAACTTTCCTTTGAAAGCCCTGGGAATGATCAACTCTGATGAAATCTGATTAAGGATGTGTGCTTGGTTGTATACCTCTATGTGCTAATTGATTACTTTGTTTAGAGGTTTCACAAATTGAATGTTATGTGAATATGCTTGAGTGTGATACTGAGTATGCTACTGAATATGTTGATCGTAATGTGCTTTGGCTGATTATGTGTGCAAAGAATGACATGAATGAATTGATTAATATGTTTGCATGTTTATTAGTTAATGTGTGTTTGTGATGTTAAGATAAGTAGTCTTGTTATGAATTATCTGCTAAAATGCTTATCTGACATCACTGCTTAATTGGTTTAATATGTGTTTTATCTGATCTTCTAATGTTGTTATGATAGAATAGAATTTAAATGTGAGTACTGTCTATCTGTCTTGATGATGTTATGTTTGATTAAGATTTGATTATGTGCTGCAACTGTTTATGTCAAAATGTGTTTTATGACAAAATTAAGTGATAAAATGAATTTTCTAATGATTTCTGCATAAATACTATATTTTGAACCAAAACATGAGCATGTTGTTAAAGGTGTAGAGACATGATAAGATTATTCAGTTCAAGCTTTAAAGAAGCTTAAAAGAAGGATTTTACAATGAAAAAGTCTCAGGTAGTTATCTTTGCTGAAAATTATGTCATTTGCTCAGTTGGAAGGACATACACCAATGTATGTTTGGTCCTGCAATCTGCAAAGATTAAAAGGAATGCCATTAACCAGAAAACTGAAAGCATTTGGGGCAATTGTAACTTGTTTCTTATTCCTTCACTTAAAATTATGTCAATAGCTCTGACTTTGAAAGGACATATATTCACATGTATGTTTAGTCCTGTTGACCACTTGTGGTCAAACAGAACAGCCATTTACTTGACAATTAAGAGAAATTGGGGTGACTGAATATTAATGGGAAATGATAGTACATTGACTACTTAGCCAATCATATGGATTTATTAGGCTAAAAGGGCTCTTAGTACAGTCATTGACATGTATGGTTGTTTTATCATGATATGTAAAATCTAAGGTGATATAAACTTAAATAAAATGCTAAAATTTATGTGGAGTTACATTGCTGTCTATGCATGTTCCTAGATAAATCTTTTCAAATGATAGGCAGAAAAGTGATTATCCAGTCATACACAAGCCTGTTAGTCTTTGGTTACCCTAAATGAATCACTTTTTAAAGGAATGACAAAGAACTGATGTGAACTACTTTAATTTCAAATGTTTATTCAACATGTTCACAAATTTTTATTGAGAAAATATAAACATGAGGGTTAATTACAGAACTACAAGGTTGGAGGCAATCATATAAGTCCTTTAAACATCCTGAATGAAAGGCCTGTAAAACCGACTTGCGTGGCATGTAAGTCCAACGTTCAACCTCACATATGTTTGTAGATTTGAAAAAAAATATCTTATAAATTTTCAAAAATATGTTGTGTCATTAAAGTTTTTAACCAAAACAAGGAGGTCAAAGTCAAATTGGGGTGATCTGGAGAAAGCCAAATAAGCCTTGAGGATAAATAAGGAGCATCAGAACACAATAAGTGTTATCCATTAAATTTTCTGCAACTTAATTGAAACTTAATCATATCACCAAAGAGATGAAAATCATGTTAAGTCTAGACCTGTTGTTGACCTGTCTTTGTAGTCATAATAATTCTGAGAATGAAGTATTGAGAAAGCTACTTAGTCAATATGACCCCATTCCTGAGATCTTTTCAGTTTACAAAATGAATTTGTTTTGAAAAGAAAAATAACTGAAATTTGATCTCTAAATGCACCATTTGCTCTTAAACTATGATCTTTAAAATAAAATTGTTCTGACAAGTGATTTAAGTCAAAAAAGTGTTGCATTTTGCCTAAAATAGGTTGAATATGTAAGTACGAGTAAGGTTTGATGTTATTAAACCTTCCCAAGCACAAACTATTTGAATATGTATTTTCGGGTAAGGTGTGATGTTCTCAAACCTTTCGGGTACAAAACAGTTGAATGTGTGTGAATATGTATTTTCGAGTAAGGTTTGATGATTCATTACCTTTCCGAGCAAGCTTTGTCATTTTTGACTAAGTTTATGATTCTCGGGCATGCCCTTTGAAGTGTTTACACTTTTCGGGTAAGGTACACCATTGTACGAATTTCCCGAGCAAGCTTAAAGTCTTGAGATGATTATGTATTTTAGCTAGCTTTTAACAAGAGATAATTGTTTCGGGCAAGCTTTGCATTTTGTTTATGCTGATTGATATTCCAAGCAAACTTTGTGAACTCCTTGAGTACACCAAGTAAGCTTTGTGCGTGTGAATATGTTTTCTTTGAAATTACAAGTGTTTTCGGGCAAACTTTGTTTTCCGAACACACTTTATATTTCGGATACACTTTTGTTCCCCTAATATACTTGGCAATTTTCAAAAGTTGATTTTCCGAGTACACTATCTGCTAGAAGTCCTTTCCGGGCACACTTTGTACTCTAGGAAGATTATTCGGGTATACTTTGCATAAGAAGGTTGTTCGGGCACACTAACATTTTGAAGGTTGCTCGGACACACTGTTTTCAAGCATACTTGAATGAATGTGTTACTTGATTGAATATGTGTTTAGTATAATTGATTGAATATGTTTCTAATTTTGATAGGGTTTAGGTTAGATTAAGATCTTAATTTAAATTTGAGAAATCTATGTGGGGATCTTAACTGATTCCTAGCAAGAATGTTTATTTGATATTTTATACTTGATTAATTATCTTGTGATCAAGTTCTCAAGAAATCTGGTATTTTGGGTAAGCTTTCTTCATAATGTCTTGACTTTAAATTACATAGCTTAATCAAACAAGGTCTGTGATTAAAAGGGATCGGGTAAACCTTATAAATTTAAAAGAAAATGTTATCAAAAGAGGTTTAAATATTCTTCGAGTAAGCTTTGTATAAGTGGAAA
This sequence comes from Bidens hawaiensis, assembly GCF_021521415.1. NCBI lineage: Eukaryota > Viridiplantae > Streptophyta > Magnoliopsida > Asterales > Asteraceae > Bidens > Bidens hawaiensis. The sequence continues at coordinate 637,471 of NW_027491896.1, read as the reverse complement.
TATACCGAGTAAACCTTGCAAAGGATTACTTTTTCGAGTAAGGTTTGCTAAGCTTAAAATGATAAAGTGTTTATATGTTTTAAAATTGTTTTAAAATAACAAATGGATAATGTTACTGTTTGACAGCTAATAATTCATAAAACAACAAAAAGCATTTAAAACCCACTTTCAAAAGGTATATAAGAGGGAGTTAGGCAAAATTTTCAACATTATATTTCCCTCTCTCTCTCATTCCACTGCAACTGCTTTCTCGCTAAGAAATCTAAACCGACCTATCGCATTCGTAATTAATCCAAACCCTAATTAGTATCAGCCCTCTAATTCCGACTCGGTAAGCAACAATAATGTGTTTTTTGATCATGATTAGACTATAATGGGCATTGATTATGTATTTTTTTACTAATATTTTGTTTATGTGTTTAGGTTATAAACTTGTCGAAGAACAGGTTCTTGATGATTTTTCTTTTTTTCTTCTTCATTTTTATACCTTGAAATTGCTTAAAGTACTGAACTTTATGACTAATTTCACTTTGAATATGTTTGTTTATTATGATTAGATATGACAGAAGAAGAACAACCCAAGTACTTCTCTAAAAAGAAACACAATATGTGTGCACTTTTACAAGTCACACCTGACAATGAGCCGGTGGCACCAATGATTACATGGATGGCTCGGTCAAATGTCAGTTTTGCCCTTACAGAAAGTCCTGTCATCTATAGAAATCACTCACTTGATTTCTGGAGATCTGCAACACTTGTGGATGACATCAATGGCCGAATAATTGAAGCCTCTGTTGCTGGCTATGAGATACATGTAACTGAAAGAATGATCAGAAGATGTTTACGGTTGAATGATGACGATCATTACCACATAAATTTCAATACAACACACCTTCTGAAAATATTTGAACAGACCATGGGATATCAAGGAACTGTGCATGAAGGACAATTTCAAAAGGGTATGTTCCCAATGTTGTACAGGTTTCTTATTCACCATGTGATACAGTGGTTTGCTCCCAGAAAAAGATCATGGACTTTGATGAGTCATGATTTAGCAAACGCTACTGTTGGGATTATGTATGATATACCCTTTAATTTTTTAAAAATGATCTTTGATGGACTGGTAGAAAACTTGAAGAAGGCTGAGAGGGACAGATTCTTACAATATCCAAGGTTCTTGCAGATAATCTTCAACAGAGAATTACAAGATCTACCCACTATGGGAATTACTCACCTACTGCAAAACCCTGATACATACAAGAGAATTAAGAATCCTGGTGCTGCAAATAGATTCAATGCTGAAACTCCATTTGAGATCCTGCCATGGTTATTGGACCATGACTTGAATGTGATGCCAGTGCCAGAGTTAAGCTCAGAGGAGGAAGGAGGAGATGATGTTGAGAGTGATGAGGATGACTCTGATGATGGAGATGAAGGAGGAGCTGGAGTAGCTATGGAAGTTGATGCACCTGATCAGGGGGAGAAAATTTTACAACCAGATCAACCTATTCCAACACCACCATAGTCACCATCACACATTGACCAACCCATTATACCATCACCACCAAAGTCACCACCACACATTAACCAACCCATTATAACATCACCACTACAAAATCCACCACATCAAACCACTCAATCCCCACCCCAAACCCAAACCATTAGCCAACCTGATACATCAACCCATATATCCCCAACACCACAAATACCACCAACATCTAGCCCTATACACTCAGATCCATTTATTCCAAGCCCACATCATACACAATCACCACAACAATCCAATTACCAAACTCACACCACAACCCATGACCAAGATGAATATGAAACATTTTCCACATCACCACCTACAACACCACCCATTGAAACTGACATGTTAACTCTGTTAAAAGAAAATGCTGAGTTGAAGAGAAGAAATGAGGAGGTGATAGAGGAGAATGTGATATTGTTAGAGAAGTTGGTACAAGCAAAACAGATAATTCAAGCCCTGAATCAGGAGGTTGAGAAGACCTCAGCTGCCCCAAAACAGGGGGAGAATGATAATATGCCAACTATCTCTGGTGTAGATGCTCAAACTGAAACTGTAACAGTTGTGGAGACTGCAGACAGTTTAAAATTGATTATGATTGGTTATGATGATGGAGAGAAAAGTAGTGAGGAAAGGAGGATTGAAGATGATGAATATGAGGGTGACAGATCTAATATATGAGAACAAGATTATGACTACAATGAAGAAAGAAATGATGAAATGTGAAATGTGGAAAGGGATGAGGTGAGTGTTGAAAAGAATGTTGAAGAGAATGATGGGAGAATGGATGAGATTGAAAAGACAGATGTTGAGGAGAATGTAGCTGCTATTGACTTAGCTACTGATGTTTTCAATGCTACTAATGTCTTAACTAACATAGCTACTGATGTCTTGACTGATGTACAGACAGAAGTAGAGACTGAAGTAATGATTGATGAAAATGCTACTACTGAGGAGCTTATAAACACTGAACCAGAAACTGATCAACAAGCAAGTTCCAAGAGAGTAGAGCATGATCCAGAACTGGAAACACTTGAGAAAGAAATAGATGACTTTATACAGTCTGAAGATGAAGAGGATGAGAGAAGAAGAATTGAGAAAGGTAAAGCAAAAGTCTATGAAGAAGAGCCTATTAAGGCATATCCAGAGAAAGATGTGTTGTTTATAGATGATGAAATTGCTGTTGCTGCTGCCTTAAGAGAACAAGGGAATATTCTAAGGGAGACAAGGGATAGGGAGATATTGGCTCAAACACTGACTCCAGAAGAAATGGCAGAGCAAGAAAATTTGATCAATCAAGCCAATCTTGCTAAAGAAATTTTTGAAGAAGTGGCTGATCAAGAAGCAATTGAAACAATGATTATAATGAACAGAACTGAGGAAGCTGACAATTCCTTGGCTATGGTCGTTAGTATGTTCCAACCACAAAGCCAACCTGAAAAGGAATCTGAAAAAGGCTTGTGAATCTGAAGAAATGCCACAAAAGGAACCTGAAAGGCCTACTGGTGAATCTGTTGAAGAAATGTTGGCTAATATCACCAGAATCAGGATGGAAAGAGCCAAAAGGTTTGAACAAGTGTATAAAAGAAAGAGGAAGTTTGATGAACAGATAAGAACTGATGAGAGGAGAACAAAGAGAGGAAAATGGGATGAAAAGAACAAATGCTATGTTGAGACTCCTGATGATGAGGGTGATAATGATAATAGTCCAATCAGAGCAATTCCACTACAGACATTGCAACCTGGTCAACAGATTCCAGGTGTTCCTGATTTACCTGCTCAAACTGAATCAAACCCAGAGCATCCACCCTTTGATGAACCCAAGATTGATGCAATGAATAATCTAACTGAAGAGGAGGATAAGTCTGAGGAGTCTAATGAGGATGATAATCCTGATAATGATCAAAGAGAAAGTGTTAAAGCTGCCAATGTTGAATCTCCACAAGTAGAAATGACTAATGAGCAGAGAGCTAACATTGAGTTGAGTATAAGAAAAGCTAAGAGAAATCATCCATTGGTTGTAAAGTTGAGGAGGTATGGCATAAGTTTTGAAACTTTGGCTGATCTTGATAATGATCAGTTGCAAAAGAGACTTTACAAAGAGAGGGATGGTTTCAAGAAAAGGATGGAACATAAGAATAGAGACTGCCAGAAATACAGAGAATATCTCAGAAGGCATAATTATTCAGAGAAAGATCTGTCTCACTTCACAGTTGACCAACTCCAAGACCTTTACAACAGTGAAAGAGAAAAGGTAGTTGAAAAATGTGTGAAAGAGAATGAGAAGACTGAGAAATTGGAAACTTTGAAGAAGAAATTTGGAGGTATGTGTGGTTACTTGCTTGAGAAAAGGGTTAAAGCTTGAGATGGTTGAGAACCTATCTAGAGAATCAGTATTGGATCAGTACAACAGACTGAAAGGTAAAGAAAAATTGAAGAGGGTCCAAAATGAGAGCTCTACCAAACATGCTGAAACATCTGTTGAACCTCAAATAAAGAAAAGAAAGATAATTACTCTGAGGGAGAAACAGAAGATACAGGGTGAAAAGGAAGTGTCTAAGGAAGTTCCTGGTGTTGAAACCCCTACTCCACAAGAAGTGGATTCTGAATATGAAGATGAACCATGTATACCTTGGGAAAATGAAGAGATGATCAACATTCTAAGGAATATAATGATTACTCAAAGGGGAATGGATGAAGCCTCTGTCAAGGCTTTGGAAAAGGAGGATTTGAAATATCTCTTCCATATTCAAAAAGCTGAATGGGAGAAAGCTCTAAAAGAAGGTGAGAACCCTAGATACTATGTAGATGGAAGTTTTGTACCTGCTGGTTTGTCAAGAACTCCTGGTATGGAGAAAATGTTGTTCGCTCTTAGAGATGTAGGAGCAAATGTTGTTGAGCTTGCCAACCTTCCAACTGAAATGGTTGAAGCAGTCTACATCAAATTCTTCAATTTGGGGCCCAGAAAACCCAAGAAGTTTGTTCCTTTCAGACCACCAATTTCAAAAAGATATCCACAAGGTGGAAGAGGTGAAGGTGGAAGAGGTGAAAGTGGTAGAGGAGAATCAAGTAGATCTGCACAACAAAGAACAACAAGACCACAGTCATATGTGGATCTTCCTAGAGAAATCTACTATGATTCTGTGTGTGAATGCATAAGAGTGATTATGGAAAGTAGACAACTAAGAGATATAGTTATGAGAAGTGATTTCTATGAATATACTGAAGAACAGTTAAAAAGAATGAAATCACTCACTTTTTATGATTTTAGAAACAGAAACAGAGTGGCTGGAAGACAAATGAATGATCTTTCAAAATTCTTAAGAGAAGAAGCAGACAGAGGATTCAGATTTCTGAAAGTAAAGAGAAACTAGAAGACTGTCCAAATTCACAGATCAAAGAGAACTGCAAAGTTAAGAAGGATGGACATGGCTTAAACAAACTACACGATGAATGTCAGAGACAAGCATCCACTGTCAAAAATGAATACATGCGTAAGTCTTGAGAGAAGAATGATACGCCCCAACTATACAGTCCAAAGAAATGGAGTCATTACTGAAGTTAAATACAAAGAAAAATATGACCATTACTTGTTGAGAAATTCAGATGGAAAAATACTGGGGATTATCAAGAATGATGAAGATTTGAATTTCTTACATGATGAAGACTTAATGGATATTAGGGACTGGGTCATACCAGAGGGTCACACTCATTACCAAGCCCTTTATATTTTCAGAATGAGAGCTGCATCAGTGATAACCAACAGAAGGCAAGCCGCATACAGTGCATGGAAAAGACAAAATTCCTAGACTAGGCTTTTACTTTGTAATGTCTTATGACGGCCTTTTTGAATATGTAATTTTTATTTATGATAATTGAATATGTAATTTGACTTTTAATTTGATGTGTATTTTGACTAAGTGTAAGTAACCTTAGAAATGTTTTGGGTCAGCTGAGGTGTTCCAATCTAGGGGGAGATTGTTGAGTCAAGATTTGACACAAAATTGATCAGATGGAAGATTAGAATCTTCTCAACCTCCTCAGAATTCGCTAAGTATGGATCCGGGCACACCTTAGACCTCCGAGCATGCTTTTACTTAGCCGGGCACGATATTTTGTCTATCGGGCAAGGTTATCTTCACTAAGTCTTCTTTAGTGAATGTCCGAGCAGGGTTTGCTAATTAGTACGTTACCGGGTATGGTTCACTAATATATGCAAGTCCGGGCAAGGATCACTTTATCAAGCAGGTTTGTTCTTTATATCCAAAGTCCACTTCCGATTAAGCTTTAGGCTAACCAAGCTCAAGAAACCAAGTATTTGGAGAGCGGGCAAGGTATTCATTAATAAAGATGGTCCAGGTATGCCCAGTGTTTAATGAAGTATCACAAGTATCATCGGGCAGGATTCAACTCTAGCAAGGTAAAGTGCCTCCGAGCATACTTTGCTAATAAGCTTATTCCAGGCAAGGAGTTGATAGGACCATTGAAGAACAAGGTTGCCCGTAAGAATTTTTTGGGCAAAGTCTGATAAAGCCAAGAAGATTGAAGTCTACCCGGTGAGTATTTTACTTAGTAAAATACTCTTCAAGTAAAGTCTACCCGGAAACTGATCCCGAGCACACTTCTATGTTACCAAGTTATGAAGGATGGCCGAGCATACTCGGAAAGACAAGATTGATGCAAAGCCTACCCTGAAGACTTGTTTTACACTTAGAATATTTCAGAATATGTAATTTGAATATGTATTATCGGATAGGGTTTCTAGAAGGAATGACAGCTGTCTACAGGTGTCAGACCTATAAATAGAATAATTTTGGGCACACCTAATAAGATAAGGACACACAACAAGGTAGACAGTCCATTTATTAAGAAAGAATTTTATGTGTGACGGCTGAAACCTTCCTTATCAAGAAACCCTAAAATGATTATCCACTTTATATGATTCGTTTATATAAATGGAAATATTTTGAGTAAATCTTGTTTGTGTTGATTACCTTTGAATACGTTTTAAACAACCATATGTTTGTTATTGATTCCGCCTTTAACGAACGGTGAACTTTCTAAATATAGCAACCCGTCATTAACTCCCTTGTCAACACATCTATTTATGTGAGTTATGACATGATTTGAGTAAGATCCAGCTAAAATCGGGGACCTGACATTCACTCAACAAAGAGGTAACACATATAATCACATATCCTTATACACTAATCTTGGTTCCATGCAGGATGCATGTATCAATCAGGCTGTGGCTAAGGAACTTCAGAAGCTTAAGGATATGATATCCAGCGTGCCAGGACTGGTCCGTCCAATTCCTGAAATACAAGAAGGGTTCCATAAGCTGTCCGGATTTGCTCCACCAATATGTGATGCTGAGATCCCAAAACGCTTTCAAACCCCCAGTATGAAGGCGTTTGATGGGACCACTGATCCGGAAGAGCATGTAGCTCAGTATAGGGAAAGGATGGAGATCAATCCAATTCCTCAAAGACTCAAGGAAGCTTGTCTATGCAAGGGCTTCAGATCCACACTAACAGGATCTGGACTTAAATGGCTGCTAAGTCTTCCTCCCAATTCTGTTACTTCTTTTTCACATTTAGTTAACTTGTTCAACTGTCAGTTTTCTTGTAGTAGGAAGTTTGAAAAGTTAACTAGTGATTTGTATAAGGTTGTCCAACCTTATGATGAATCCCTCAGGGATTTTGTTAAAATGTTTGGTAGGGAGGCCCTAGAGATCCCTAATCTTGATATGGCTTCGGCTGTTGAAGCCTTTAAGATGGGGCTACATAAGGACTCCCCGTTTTATGACGATCTTGTGATGACCCCATGCAAGACTTTAGATGAAGTCAGAAACAGGGCACCCAAGTTTATAAGGCTAGAGGATGACAAGAAGATCCAAGAACGGTTAGGAGCCCCAACAAAACAAGAGTCTCCTGACAAGAAACAAGGATCCTCGTTCAGGAACAACAACTCGAAGCCTTATTCCAAAATCAACAATTAAAATGTCCGAGCGTCGAAGAAGGAGATGATGACAATGAAGATTATCCATGTATTTCTAAGGGTTGCTTCTCTGTTGATACTCATGGTTTGATTTGTGCCATGAAGGGTCTTGGAGAGAAAGCAAGGTGTCCTCAGAAAAATGAGAAAACAACACCTTTCAAAGACAAATCCAAGTGGTGTGCATTCCATGAAGATTTTGGCCATTAGACCGATGATTGTATTGGTTTAAAGAGGGAAATTGGATACCTCATGTTAGGGCATAGAATTTCTGCTGAGGATCCTCTATCCTTAAGTAACTTATGGATAAATTATCCTTAAGATATGTTCAAGGTTGCAAAGGATTAAGGATCCTAGGTATTATATGTTTACTAATAATTGTATGTGAGTGGTGTTGTGTTTATTAGGTATAAAGGTTGGACGACTTGGTCACCCTATTTAAGCGATTCAGGATGACTCTCGCATGTGGTCAAAGAAAAGGGAACGACTAGTAGGAAGAGTGGCGTGATTATAGGAAATATTGTTAGTTGTTATTTTCTATTATATAACGAGATAATTGATCAGTTAGACACACTGACACTCTCACACACTATAGCATTACTGTGAATTCCCTCTAAGCACAGCACTTACACTTAGCTTTCATTGTTATATTGATCATTATCTCCATCTTTGTAACCCGATTTTGTGATTAATAAAGAGGTGATAGATGATTTGTCATCACCCGAGATTTTTGTGTCGGCGATCCGAACCAGATCAAGGGCTTTTCCTCGTAACAAATCCTCGTGGTTGTGTTTGCAATCTTTACATAATTGATACTATCATCATAGCACTAAACCTCACCAAACGAATTTGGTTACATTATCCTTTTTAGATTTTTGACCAAAACAATTTGGCGCCCACCGTGGGGCCATTGGTGTTATAATCCAGAAAATACCTTATCAATATTCAACCTTTTCTATCAATACCACCATCAATGGCCTCTCAACAATCTTCTGCTTCATCAACCATGCCATCATCTTTTTCTCACTCATCAAAGACCTTACCACCAATGCCTCCCCCGCTAGCAGCAGCTCCAAGGACCACCGCGGCTGGAAACAAGACACAAATCCCAGTCTTCCAGAGCTCAAAAACCATTGCTGACACTTCGGTGGTTAATTCTAACAATGATGTTTCTGCTATGTTTCATAGGTTAAAGCTTAAATGGAGTAGTAGAGCAAGACTAACCAGAGAATCCTTCGGGAGATAGAAGTTCTCAAAAGGACCAAGAGGCCAGCAGAGGATCAGACTCCTCTAATGCCTAGGATGCTGGATTTTACCATTCCAGGATCCTTGGCTCAACATGTGCAAGGATCATCTATCCTTCAACCGGGATCAGTGAGTAAGAAAACTCAGGGATCCTCAGTTTTCCAGCTAGGATCTTCTATCCTTCGCCAATGGGTCAGCAAGTTCAGGGATCCTCAGTTTTCCAACAATGATCACCTATCCTTAATCCAGGGTTCATGGGTCTACAAGCTCAAGGATCCTCTCCCCCCAGCAAGGATCATCAATCCTTCAACCAGGATCCTCTGGATTGTATCATCAAGGATCCTTCAATTCCCAACATCAAGGATCCTTCGAAATTCAACATCAGAGGTCTTCGGAGGTCCATGAAGGAGATATTATCCCTATGCAAACCATTGCCTCTGGTGGACCAACTCTTGTAGCAGACGCTTCTTACCTTAGCTATTCTTCTAGAATGCTGACTTTCACGCAACAAGAGGTAACACATATAATCATATATCCTTAGACACTAATCTTGGTTCCATGCAGGATGCAGGTATCAACCAAGCTATGGCTAAGGAGCTGCAGAAACTTAAGGATATGATATCCAGCGTACCAGGGGTGGTCCGTCCAATCCGTGAAATACCATAAGGAAGCCACAAGTTGTCCAGATTCGCTCCACCTATTTGTGATGCTGAAATCCCAAAACTATTTCAGACACCCAACATGAAGGTGTATGATGGAACAACTGATCCCGAAGAGCATGTAGCTCAATACAGGGAGAGGATGGAGATCAATCTGATCCCTGAAAGACTCAAGGAGGCTTGTCTATGCAAGGGTTTCGGATCCACACTAACAGGATCTGCTCTAAAATGACTGCTAAGTCTTCCTTCCTTTTCTGTTACTTCTTTTTCACATTTAGTTAACTTGTTCAACAGCCAATTTTCTTGTAGTATGAAATTTGAGAAGTTAACTAGTGACTTATATAGAGTTGTCCAAACCACTGATGAATCCCTTAGGGATTTTGTCACGAGGTTCGGCAGGGAGGCCCTAGAAATCCCTAATCTTGACATGGGGCTCCCCCTTTTATGATGATCTTATGATGACTCATTGCAGGACTTTAGATGAAGTAAGGAACATGGCACTTAGGTTCATACGACTGGAGGATGACAAAAGGATCCAAGAACGGTTAGGGGTTCAAACGAAGCAAGAATCCCTGACAAGAAACAAGGATCCTCTTTCAAAAACAAAAATTCGAAACCCTACACCAAATTCAATAATCAAAACGTCCGAGCAGTTGAAGAAGGAGATGATGATGAAGATTACCCAAGCATCTCAAGGTATTGCCTCTCTGTGGATACTCATGGCTTGATTTGTGCCTTAAAGGATCTAGTATAGAAAGCAAGGTCACCTCGAAAGAAAGAGAAGTCAACGACCTTCAGAGACATATCCAAATGGTGTGCATTCCATGAGGATTTTGGCCATACGACGGATGACTGCATCGGTTTAAGGAGGGAAATCGGATAACTCCTAAGCAAGGGCCATTTTAAGGAACTCTTGGGGAGAAAAAAGTCAAGGATCCAGGATCTTGAAGAGATCCCTCAAAAAGCAACTCTGCCACCATCAGATGCACAAGTGATCAACTTAATCTTCGGTGGCTCAGATATATGCGACACTTCTTTCTCTTCGGCAAAAAGGCATGCCAAAGAAACCAAGCTGGAGAATGGGGAACGACCGGTCATATCCACCACTTTGACAACTGATAAAAGAATCTTTTTTGATGAAGAAGATAAATCAAGCATCCAGGATCCTCACCATGACGGTCTGATTGTAACTTTATTTATTGCTAACCATTATGTGCGCAGGATCCTAGTCGATGGTGAAAGCTCGGTCAACATCATCCAACATGATATACTCTAGAAAATTGTTAGTGCACAGAAATTTGACATTGTGGATATGTTATCCTGGCATATGTCTGGATCAGTTATCCTTAGCATGTATTCCAGATCGTATCAGGATCAATGATCCTCAGTACTTATTACTAATTAACGGTTTTTCTCATGTGTAGTCATATATTTAGCAGGTATAACGGTTAGAAGACTCAGTCTATCCACTAACTTGAAATCAAGAAGATATTGACGTGTCTGGACCAATTATCCTTCTGAAGAGTTCCAGAGTTATGTCAGGATCATGGATTCTCGGTATTTGGTGCTATTAACGATTGTTTCTTATATGAAGGCTGATATTTATCAAGTGTAACGGCTCCAAGACCTGGTCTACCCCCTATTTTGCAGCCTGAGTGATGGAGCACGTGGTCAAAGTGGCAGTTACGATTATATTGAAGGCATTGGCGGATTTTTAGGGATTATTAGTTAATAGTCTTTATTATTCATAACTCCATTGAGTTATTGTCTTTTATGTATAAATAGAGGTATGCTCAGCTAGGAAAACACACCCAACACAACAGTAACACACACACACACTTAGAATTGTTGTAAACACTGATCATAATCTCCAACCTTGTATCCTCATTTTTGATATTAATAAAGTGGTGATAGGCGATTTGTCATCACCCAGGGTTTTTATGCCGGCGATCCGAACCAGATCAAGGGCTTTTCCCCGTAACAAATCCGTGTGTTTGTGTTTGCAATCGATACATACTTGTTTTCATCATCATAGCACTAATCCTCACTAAAAGAATTTGGATACATTATCCTTAGCAGATTTTTATCCAAAACAATTTGGCGCCCACCGTGTGGCAATTGGTGCTATAATCCGTATTTACTATCATATTCAACCTTTTCATACCTATATCACCATCAATGGCCTCTCAATCAACCTCTGCTTCATCAACCATGCCATCCTCGGTTTCTCTCTCATCAAGAACTTTTCCGCCGATGCCTCCTCCAATTACGGGAGCACCAAGGACCACCGCGGCTGGAAACAAGACACAAATTCCAGTCTTCCAGAGCTCAAAAACCACTGTTGCCACTTCGGTGGTCAAATCTAATGATGATGTTTCTGCAATGTTTTCACAGGTTAAGGCATACATGGAGCAGCAGAACAAAACCAACCAGAGGATCCTACATGAAATTGAAGATCTCAAGAAAAGAAAGAGGCCAGCGGGGGATCAGACTCCCTTGATGCCTAGGGTGCTGGATTTCACTACTCCAGGATCCGTGGCTCAACATGCTCAAGGATCCTCCATCCTTCAGCAAGGATCATCCATCCTTCAACCAGGGTCCGCGGGTCAGCATACTCAAGGATCCTCGATCTTCCAGCAAGGATCATCTATCCTCCCACAAGGGTTCATGGGTCAGCAAGCTCAAGGATCCTCGTTCCTTCAACAAGGATCGTCCATCCTTCAACCAGGATCCTGTGGATTGTATCCTCAAGGATCCTTCAGCTCCCAACCTCAAGGATCCTTCTGGCAGAATCAAGGATCCTCAAGAATTCACCATCAAAGGTCTTCAGAGGTCCATGAAGGGGACATCATCCCCATGCAGACCATTGCCTTTGGTGGACCTGCTACTGTAGCGGATGCCTCTTATCTTAACTACACTTCTGGGATGCCAACGTTCAACCAACCAAGAGGTAACGCCTATAATCACATATCCTCAGACACTAACCTTGGCTCTATGCAGGATACAGGTATCAATCAAGCTATGGCTAAGGAGCTACAGAAGCTCAAGGATATGATATCCAGTGTTCCCGGGGTGATACGACCAATCCCCGAGATACCTGAGGGAAGTCACAAGTTATCCAGATTTGCTCCACCTATTTGTGATGCTGAAATCCCAAAACGGTTCCGGACACCCAACATGAAGACTTATGATGGGACCACCGATCCCGAAGAGCACGTTGCACAATATAGGGAACGTATGGAGATCAACCCTATCTCGGAGAGACTCAAGGAAGCTTGCTTATGCAAAGGCTTCGGATCCACACTCACAGGATCTGCCTTAAAATGGTTGCTAAGTCTTCCTCCCTTTTCAATTACTTCTTTTTCTCATTTAGTTAACTTGTTCAATAGCCAATTTTTCTGTAGTAGGAAATTTGAGAAGTTAACTAGTGATTTATACCGAGTTATCCAACCTAGTGATGAATCCCTTAGGGATTTTGTTACGAGGTTCGGCAGGGAAGCTCTAGAAATCCCTAATCTTGACATGGCTACTGCTGTTGAAGCATTCAAGATGGGACTTCAGAGGGGCTCCCCCTTGTATGATCATCTTGTGATGACTCCTTGCAGGTCTCTAGATGAAGTAAGAAACAGGGCACTCCGGTTCATACGATTGGAAGATGACAAGAGGATCCAGGATCGTTTGGGGGCTCAAACAAAATAGGAATCCCATGAAAAGAATAAAGGATCCTCATACAGGAACAACAACTCAAAGCCGTACACCAAGTTCAACAATCAAAACGTACGAGCAGTCGAAGAAGGAGATGATGATGAAGACTATCCCTGCATCTCCGAGTATTGTTTCTCCGTAGATAACCATGGCTTAATTTGTGCCATGAAGGATCTAGGGGAAAAAGGAAGGTGGCCCCGAAAGAACGAGAAGACCACCACCTTCAAAGACAGGTCTAAGTGGTGTGCTTCCCACGAAGATTTTGGTCACATGACAGACGAGTGCATTGGCTTAAGGAGGGAAATTGGATTCCTCCTGAGCAAGGGTCACTTTAAATAACTCTTGGGAAGGAAGAAATCCAAGATCCAGGATCCTGAAGATCTTCCACAAAAAGCAACACCGCCACCACCAGACGCTCACGTGATCAACCTCGTCTCCAGAGAATACGGCATGATCAACTTCGTCTCCAGAGAATACGGCATGTTCAAGGATCAGTTAGGCAAAACCATGGAAGTCTATATAGATGACATGGTGGTGAAATCAAAGAAGGCCGAGGATCACCTCAGGGATCTCGAAGAAGCTTTCAATATCCTTGACCAGTACAATATGAAACAGAATCCGTCAAAATGCCACTTTGGTGTTAAAGCTGGAAAGTTTCTGGGATATATGGTGACTAAAAGAGGAATTGAAGCAAGCCAGAGCAGATTGAAGCCATCATCAACCTAAAGTCGCCTGCAAATGCCAAGGATGTCCAAAGGCTCACGGGAAGAATAGCCGCTCTCAACAGATTCATCTCAAGATCCCGAGAAATGCAAAGACTTCTACGACATTCATAGAAAGAATAAGAAGTTTGAATGGACAGAAAAGCATGAGGCTGCGCTCAAAGCCTTGAAGGATTACTTATCCTTAGCTCCAGCTCTGATGAAGCCTGTGGATGGAGAATCCTTATATCTGTATCTAGCAGTTTCAGGTAATGCAATAAGTGTCGTCCTTATCAAGGATCATGAAGGTGAACAACACCCGGTATATTATGTAAGTAAAAGTCTATTAGATGCAGAAGCCAGGTATTCTCACCTTGAAAAATTAATCCTTGCTTTGATTATGGCTTCCACTAAATTAAGACATTATTTTGAGACTCATACTATTATTTTGAGAACTAATTTATCCTGTTAAGAATGTGCTTAGAAAACAGGAATTGTCAGGAAGGATGGCCAAGTGGGCTGTGAAGCTGAGTGCATATGACATTCAGTATGAGCCTAGAACAACTATCAAATCGCAGGCACTAGCGGACTTTGTGGTTGATTTCAGCAGTGACATGCAAAAGGAGGCTGATTTAGAAGTCCAACAACTATAAGAAGCCAAGGATCCTTGGATCCTCTTCACAGATGGAGCATCCAACGTAAGAGGAACGGGATCGGGCATACTACTGAAATCGCCACAGGGGGACATAATACCCCAGTCCATTGCATGCGCATTTTTCAAGCCACCAACAATGAGGCAGAGTACGAAGCACTTGTCGTAGGTTTACTTTTAGCAAAAAGCATGAGGATCAGGTATCTTCAAGTTTATATGGATTCTTTACTTATAACTAACCACTTTAACGGTTCTTATGCCGTGAAAGGTGAGAAAATTATCAAATATTTAGAAGTTGTGAAGGAATTAGCAAAATCCTTCGAGTTGTTTATTATTATTCAGGTACCAAGAGAGGAAAATGCCGGGGCGGATGCCTTAGCAAATTTAGCCTCGTCCTTGAAAATTACAGAAGATATAAAGATCCGAATTATCCACATACTCTCGCCAGCAATAAGAGAGCAAGAGGTTGGGGAGATAACAAGTGACAAACAGATTGTACTTTTGGATCCATTATCCTCAGCCATCCAAGGATCCTGGATCCTCCCAATCAAAAAATACATCAAAGATAGAGAAATTCCAGCCACAGAGAATCCCAAATCTTTCAAACTCAAGGTATCACAATATATTTTATTAGATGATATGCTATACAGAAAATCTCTTGCAGGTCCATAATTGAGGTGCATAGAGGATCCTGAAGTCCAAGAGGTACTCAAGGACTTTCATGAAGGTGTTTGCGGCAACCACACAGGAGGAAGAGCGTTATTCTCCAGGATACTTAGGACTGGGTACTTCTGGCCGACGATGAATAAGGATGCAATGGAGTACTCAAAAAAGTGTGATGCTTGTCAAAGGCATGCAAACATCCTTCACCAGCCAGCAGAACCAATGTATCCTATATCCTCTTCATGGCCTTTCATGAAGTGGGGAATGGACATTGTTGGTAAACTTCCAAAGGCTTCAGGTGGAAAGGTCTTTATGCTTGCCATGACAGACTACTTCTCCAAATGGATTGAAGCAGAAGCATTCGTGCAAGTCCGAGAAAGGGAAGTTATATTCTTTATTAAAAGAAATATTATAACTAGATTTGGTATCCCTTCTGAAATTGTTTGTGACAATGGTTCCCAGTTTATCGGGAAAAGAACCACTAACTTTTGTGACAGTTGGGGCATCAAGATGATTACCTCTACTCCAGTGCATCCTCAAGCTAATGGTCAAGCAGAGTCAAGCAACAAGATAATCATCAACAACTTGTAAAAGAAGCTAGGATCCAAGAAAGGAAAATGGGCCGAAGAGCTACCATATGTACTTTGGCCGACAGGACGACACTAAAAAATGCAACAGGCCAAACACCCTTCTCATTAGTTTTTGGGTCAGAAGCAGTTATCCCTACAGAAATGGTTGTTCCAACAGCTAGGACAAGCATCCGTGATCCTAAGGCCAATAGAGAAATCCTTCTCGAAGACTTGGATACTGTGGAAGAACTCAGAGACTTAGCCAAAATCAGAATGGCAGCTTATCAAAAAAGGGTAGCTGGGGCATACAACAAGAATATCAGGATCAGAAGATTTCAAGAAGGAGATTTAGTTTTAAGGAATGCCTTCCAAAACACAACCAATCCGGCTGAAGGGAAGTTTGCACCCAAATGGGAAGGTCCTTATCTGATCGAGTCGGAGGCAGGAAAGGAGGCATATCATTTGCTCACTATGGAAGGCAACAGTTTACCAAGAGAATGGAATGCTATCCACCTCAAGAAATACTTTTTCTGATCAGGATCAAGTATCCTCTGAGGATCAAGTATCCTTAAAGGGTCAAGGATCCCAAAATTGGTAATATCTGTCTGATTACTTATTCTTTTCAATTTCTTATTATTTTAAGGATAATGTATTCTTAACAATTTGGGTATGACCCCCGATGGTCATATTCTCTAAGGTTTAAAGGTTTTCACCTTTCTTATAAATAGAGTTTCTACACTCTCGCCTGGAGCGCACGCTATCCAACATATAGTCCGGGGCAGCGGGACCAATACACGCTTAGTGGCTGACAATTTCGTTGCTTTCGTCTATATGGAGGATCCTACGATTTATGATAGACGTACCATACCACCGGTTTATAACGTTTTCACGTTATCTCAAGACAAAGGTTTCTAACATTTTAATGTTAGCTAAGGTTTATAATGTTTTCACGTTATCTCACGTTTGGGCTAAATCTCGGTTTGGGCGAGTCCCCAGTTGACATTCGTATCCTTGGGATAGTCCCCAGTTTGGGCTTGTCCCCAGTTTTTGGGCTTGTCCCCAGTTTAACACCAGTTCACGGGCTTGTCCCCAGTTGCACGGGCTTGTCCCCAGTTTATTGCGTTTAATCCCAGATAATATCATAAGTTATTTGCATCAGGTTCTGAGGATCACCAAAGGATCAATACTTATGGATTCAAAATCCTTTAATTCAGTTTTATAAAGATTGCAAAAGGATCAATACTTATGGTAACTTGGGTCTAACCAAACCTTACGGGAGAAGGATATACAGCCGGAAGGGAAGTTCCCATGGAAACTCCATTGATATGTGACAATTATATCAAACTTGTCAAATCTCATATGTTTTTGTAGGAAGTTTGAATTCAAAGGCAAAATGACAGCTGTGATCTTATCACAACCGCCATTTTGGGGGCAATTGTTAGTGCACAGAAATTTGACACTGTGGATATGTTATCCTGGCATATGTCTGGATCAGTTATCCTTAGCATGTATTCCAGATCGTATCAGGATCAATGATCCTCAGTACTTATTACTAATTAACGGTTGTTCTCATGTGTAGTCTTATATTTAGCAGGTATAACGGTTAGAAGACTCAGTCTATCCACTAACTTGCAAACAAGAAGATATTGACATGTCTGGACCAATTATCCTTCTGAAGAGTTCTAGAGTTATGTCAGGATCATGGATCCTCAGTATTTGGTGCTATTAACGGTTGTTTCTTATATGAAGGCTGGTATTTATCAAGTGTAACGGCTCCAAGACCTGGTCTACCCCCTATTTCGCAACCTAAGTGATGGAGCACGTGGTCAAAGTGGTAGTTACGATTATATTGAAGGCAATGGCGGATTTTTAGGGATTATTAGTTAATAGTATTTATTATTCATAACTCCATTGAGTTATTGTCTTTTATGTATAAATAGAGGTATGATTAGCTAGGAAAACACACCCAACACAACAGCAACACACACACACACTTAGAATTATTGTAAACACTGATCATAATCTCCAACCTTGTATCCTCATTTTTTATATTAATAAAGTGGTGATAGGCGATTTGTCATCACCCGGGGTTTTTGTGCCGGCGATCCGTACCAGATTAAGGGCTTTTCCCCGTAACAAATCTGTGTGTTTGTGTTTGCAATCGATACATACTAGTTTTCATCATCATAGCACTAATCCTCACTAAACGAATTTGGATACATTATCCTTAACAGGTTTTTATCCAAAACAAAAATGAAGATCCCAGACTCGGAGATCATCCCGAGGACGTCAGTGCTAGTTGGTTTCAGTGGCGAGACCAAGAAAACATTGGGGGACATCAAACTCCCAATATACATTGAAGGGTTAAATTCTTACCAAAAAATTTGTGTTATTGATAACCTATATTGGCTACATGGAATGAAGGCTAAAGCCTCTACTTACCATCAGTTCATCAAACTGCCGACTCCTTGGTGAGTAGTAAGGATAGATGGTAACCAAGTGGAAGCCAAGAATTATTATTCTTCATCCATGAAGCGAACAACTAAACAGACGATAGCAGAGCAACCACAGCAGCATCCTAGGAACGTGTTGGAGGCTCGAGAGCAAGATATAAAAGAAGTATCCTTAGATCCAGAGGATCCAGACATGAAAGTTTTCCTAGGATCCAGTATCCCAAGTGAGATCGAGGAGGATATAGTATCCTTCTTAAAGCAACGAAAATCCACATTTGCCTTCAGACATTCAGACATGACAGGTATTTCTAAGGAGGTAATTACTCATAAGTTAGGCCTTGATAATTTCATTATACACGTTCATCAGAAGCGAATGAAATTCACTCCTGAGAGGAACGTGATCATACAAGAAGATTTTGAGAAACTTCTTAAGGCCGGTATGATCAGAGAGGTTAAGTATCCTCGATGGTTGGCTAATGTGGTTGTTGTTTCTACAAATAATGGAAAGTGGAGGGTGTGTGTCGATTTCACCGATTTAAACAAGGCATGCCCTAAGGATCCTTTCCCGTTACCACCTATAGACTCCATGGTGGATGCAGCGGCAGGACATGAGATGCTTACCTTTATGGATGCTTCCTCTAGATTTCAACAAATTCAGATGGAACCATCTGATCAAGAGGATACAGCATTCATGACACCTATCGGCATATACTGTTATATTTCTATGCCATTCGAACTAAGAAATGCACGGGCAACATATCAAATATTGGTCAACATGATGTTCAAAGATCAGTTAGGCAAGACCATGGAAGTCTACATACATGACATGGTAGTGAAGTCGAAGAGGGCTGAGGATCACCTCAGAGATCTTGAAGAAGCATTCAATATCCTGGATCAGTATAATATGAAGCTGAACCCGTCAAAATGCCATTTTGGTGTTAAAGCTGGGAAATTTCTAGGATACATGGTGACCAAGTGAGGAATAGAAGCGAGCCGCGAGTAGGTCGAAGGGATCATCAATTTAAAGTCTCTTGTGAATGCTAAGGATGCCTAAAGACTGACGGGGAGAATAGCTGCTCTCAACAGATTCATTTCTAGATCCTCAGAGAAGTGCAAAGACTTCTATGATATCTTGAGGAAAAATAAAAAGTTTGAATGGACTCAAAGGCATGAGGATGCATTAAAGGCTCTTAAGGATTATCTATCCTCAGCGCCTGCTTTGATGAAGTCAATAGATGGTGAGCCACTATCCTTGTACTTAGTTGTGTTAGGTAATGCAGTCAGTGCTGTTCTAGCCAAGGAACATGAAGGACAACAACACCCGGTATATTATGTAAGTAAAAGCCTCTTAGAAGCATAGGCCAGGTATTCTCACATTGAAAAATTAATTCTTTCTTTGATTATGGTCTCAACCAAGTTGAGACACTATTTTGAAACACATACAATTATTTTAAGAACTAATTAGCATGTTAAGAATGTGCTTAGAAAGCCAGAATTGTCAGGAAGGATGGCCAAACGGGCCATGTAGTTGAGTGCATATGATATTCAGTATGAGCCCAGAACAGCCATTAAGAGACAAGCGCTTGCAGACTTTGTGGCTGATTTCAGTAGTGACACGCAGAAGGAAGATGATCTAGAGGTCCAACAACTAGAAAAAACCAAGGATCCTTGGATCATCTTCATAGATGAAGCATCCAACATACGAGGAACGGGATTAGGTATCCTACTGAAATCGCCATAGGGGGACATAATACCCTAGTCCATTGTATGTGCATTTCAAGCCGCCAATAATGAGGCAGAATACGAAGCACTTATCACAGGTTTACTTTTAGCCAAACAAATTAGGATCAGGTATCTTCAAGTTTATATAGATTCTTTACTTATAACTAACCAATTTAACGGCTCTTATACCGTGAAAGGTGAGAATATGATCAAGTATTTAGAAATTGTGAAGGAATTAGCAAAATCCTTCAAGTTGTTTAGTATCATGCATGTACCAAGAGAAGAAAATGTTGGGGATGATGCCTTAGCAAACTTAGCATCATCATTAAAGATCCCAGATGATGTAAATATTCCTATCATTCATATATTGTCTCCGGAAATTAGAGAACAAGAAGCTGTGGAGCAAACAGTGGATTGCACATAAGAGCTTAAGGATCCTTCATCCTCTCCAAAATCGAGATCTTGGATCCTCCCAATTAAGAAGTTCCTCCAAGATGTAGAAATCCCAACGGTGGAAAATCCTAAAGCTTTCAGATTGAAGCTATCACAATTTATTAATTTACAAAATACTTTATATAGAAAATCTCTTGCAGGTCCCTTTTTTAGATGCATCGAGGATCCTGTAATACAAGAGGTACTCCTAGACTTCCACGAAGGCGACTGCGGCAACCACACAGGGGGAAGAGCATTATTCTCCCGGATACTTAGGACTGGATACTTTTGGCCAACAATGAAGAAGGATGCAATGGAATACTCAAAGAAGTGTGATGCTTGCCAAAGGCATGGAAGCATCCTTCATCTGCCAGCAGAACCAATGTATCCTATATCCTCTTCATGGCCTTTCATGAAATGGGGAATGAATATTGTTGGCAAGCTACCAAAGGCACCAGGCGGAAAGGTCTTTATGCTTGCTATGACATACTACTTCTCTAAATGGATTAAGGAAGAAGCATTCGTACAAGTCCGAGAAAGGGAAGTTATATCCTTCATCAAAAGTAACATTATAACTAGATTTTGTATCCAATATGAAATTGTTTGCGATAATGGATCCCAGTTTATTGGGAAAAGAACTACTAACTTTTGTGACAGTTGCGGCATCAAGATGATTACTTCTACACCAGTCCACCCTCAAGCCAATGGCCAAGCAGAATTAAGTAACAAGATCATCGTCAACAACTTGAAGAAGAAACTAGGATCCAAGAAAGGCAAGTGGGCTGAGGAACTTCCTTATGTTCTTTGGGCTGATAGAACAACACCAAAGAAGGCAACAGGCCAAACACCCTACTCATTGGTTTTCGGATCAGAAGAAGTAATCCCTATAGAGATGGTGGTTCCTACAGCCAGAACAAGCATCCATGATCCTGAAGCCAATAATGAAATCCTTCTCAAAGACTTGGATACCGTTGACGAGCTGAGAGATCTAGCCAAGATCAGGATGGCGGCATATCAACAAAGGGTAGCTGGGGCATACAAAAAGAGTATAGGTTCAGAAGATTGCAAGAAGAAGATCTGGTCTTGAGGAAAGCTTTTCAAAATACAACCAATCCGACAGATGGAAATCTAGCACCTAAGTGGGAAGGTCCCTATCTGATTCAGTCAGACGCAGGAAAGGGGGCATATCATTTGCTCACTATGGAAGGCGACAGGTTACCAAGAGCATGGAATGCTATCCATCTCAAGAAGTACTTTTTCTAATAAGGATCAAGTATCCTTAAAGGATCAAGGATCCTAAAATTGGTATTATCTATCTGATAATTTATTCATTTAAGATTCTTATTAATTTAAAGATAATATATTCTTAACGTTTATTTTTTCCAAGTTTTAAATAACAATGCAGGATTCTAATAAGAGGTTCAATGATCAAGAGGTTGGTCACCTCTCCCTAACGCTTAAGGTACACCATTGTTTCCTTTGGCCTAGCCCACGATTAAGGTGTGACCCCCCGATGGTCATACCATCCAAGGTTTAAAGGTTTTCACCTTTCTTATAAATTAAATTTTCTACACTCTCACCTGGAGCGCACGTTATCCAACGTATACTCCGGGGCAGCGAGACCAGTACACGCTTAGTGGCTGACAATTTCGTTGTCTTCGGCTATAAGAAGGATCCTACGATTTATGGTAGATGTACCATATCACCGGTTTATAACATTTTCATGTTATCTCAAGACAAAGGTTTCTAACATTTTCATGTTAGCTAAGGTTTTAGAGTTTTCACGTCACTCACGTTTGGGCTACATCCCGGTTTGGGCGAGTCCCCAGTTAACATACGTATCTTTGGGCCAGTCCCCAGTTTGGGCTTGTCCCCAGTTTTTGGGCTTGTCCCCAGTTTGGGCTTGTCCCTAGTTACACGGGCTTGTTCCCAGTTCATCTTATGGGCTTGTCCCCAACTTGTTGGGTTTAATCCCATATAATATCATAAGTTGTTTGCATTAGGTATCCTAAGTTCGATTACAAGGGTCACAGAAGGATCAACATCTATGGATTCAAAATCCTTAATTTATTTTACAAGGATTACAGAAGGTTTAATACTTATGGTAACCTAGATCTAATTAGATGTTATGGTATGACTTCTACTTATTGTATTCAATTTACTTAGTTTACAACTTTATAAGTTCGATTTTTAGAAGGATCCAAGATCCTTAATACGTTTTAACAAGGATATTCTGTTCTTAAAACTATTTATTCAAGAATATTTCTTAAAATTTTCAATAAAGCTAAGATTATATTAAATTTATTTTATGGATAACAACCCATATATAGTCGAAAGATATTGTCTATTAAAACTTACTTAAACTTACCAAATTTACCAAAATCTAACCCGGACTTCACCATTTAAACATGGACCATCCATCTGGGTTAAAGTAAGTTACTACTAACAGTTCAAAGAGTGCAGAAAAATAAAGACAGGGGCATCAAATGCTTCATCCCCACAAACAGAGGATCCATCCACCTTTGTTACCCCTGATAATTGTCTTAAGGATCATAGATCCTTCATCCTAGATTACTATTGTCTTAAAGTACACAACCAGATATCCTGAAAACATCAACAAAAAAAAACGGGATCTGGCCTTGCCTTTAATATCCTTCATCCCCCGCCTAAGCAACTTCTTCACCATCTGCTTCTGTCTTCCCTTCATCAACCTCAACCGCATCCTTCACTCCGCTTGTCCCAGCCTCGTTTCCATCAGCCATCGTAGTATCCTCTTCACCACCCAGCTCCACCAAAGCTTGCTTCCACTTTTCCACATTTCAAACCGATTTGTCGAAGGTCGTATCAGTAGCTTCAGCGACCATCTTAATTCTGGCCTGCAACACCGACCTTGCAGCCCACATCTTCTCCTCCTCAGTGGCTTGCTTCACCTCCTCTTGGTGCTTAGCTTCTATGGTGGATAGCAGTTCCTTCAAGTTCTTCTTGTCCTTGGTGAGCTGGGCTATAGCCTTGTCCTTCGCCACTGCTGCGCTCCCCATTCCTAAAAGGCTGACACTCATCTGGCTCACGATCTTATCATAATGATCCTTGGAAGCATTCACGGCCTATACCAAACAATTGTGAAAAAGTTGGAAGAATACTGGATCGTCAAAATAAAGATACCAAGATAAAGGATACTTACAGCAATGATCATATTAAAATGAGTCTCAGTCTCTGAGGATCTTTTCCTCTTGGAAGCAGCCAATTTGGCCCTGGTGGTTGTGGTCCTTGGCTCGGAAGTGGTGGCTACCTTTAAACTTATTTGTTGACGGTTTGAGGAGTACTTAGACTATCAATATCCTCCAGGGAAAACTTGCTGACAGATTTGTGAGATTTTTGAGCACCTATGGAAGACGAGAAACAGATAAGTACTTTATTTTATTTTATTCTATTATACAAATACAAAAATTACTTGACATGTTACTGTTGGAATCCGAGGAGATTTCACAAAAAGCCTCGACAAACTTGGCCTGGAAATTTCGAACTTCAAAATCCAGGGCAAGAAACCTTTTTGCTTTATCTTTTGTACCAGGTAAATTCGCCAAGGAAACAAAGTTATCCACTGCAAAGAAAAACTAATGAGAAAAAGACAGTTAAAAGAAGGATCACTTATCCTAAATCGTTCCTTTTTTAAGGATCTAGGATCCTACCCTTCTAAATCCATTTTAAAGGTAAATCGACCCCACCAGAGATGGAGTTTCGCTTAATAATGAAGAACCGATTCCTCCAAAGAGAACCATTCTGGGTTACTTTGGAAATTGGAATGGGTTGTCTAGGTTTGGACTTCGGAATGAATCGTTTTGAACCATGGGTGGTCAAACTGTAAAGGTATGACAACTCCGAAACACTAAACTCGATGCTTTCCTCCTCTATCAATCTCTCAATGGTACATAAAACCCTCCAAATCATCGGCATGGCTTGGATATAAGACATCCCCGGTGGTCTCAAAGAAATTTTCGGTGAAAGAAGGGAATGGATATGTATAGCCGTTGAGAAAATGGCAAGCGGGAAAGCAGACCCAAATCTTTGAGTAAATATAGCATCAAATCAGAGAATCGAACAGCCGGAAAACAGTTCCCGGCGGGAACAGTGGGCGGAGTTCGTCGATCTCAGGATCGGTAAACTTGCAGATCTCCATGGATGGGTTGGTTATCAGGTTTTGAGACTACACTTCTGATAACTCGGATTGATCAGAATTAATGGAATGCTTAGAATGGCCGGAAGAAGAAGAAGAAGCGGTAGACATTTTTTTCAGAATAATAGATGAAGAAAAGAAAGAGAAAGAAGAAGGATACCTGAGCGGTCCGCCAAGATGTGTGGTTATAAAAGATTGAAGAGATCACATATATAGGCGACTAGAAGTGATAATAAGGGTTAACAATAATAATGATGCCTAACAACCGTCTAATCGTTTTATCTTTTGTAGGGATTCAAATTTCAAAATGACAGCTATATCACATAAACACCCGCCATTTTGGGGGCAATTGTTAGAGCATAGAATTTCTGTTGAGGATCCTCTATCCTTAAGTAACTTATGGATAAATTATCCTTAAGATATGTTCAAGGTTGCAAAGGATTAAGGATCCTTGGTATTATATGTTCACTAATAATTGTATGTGAGTGGTGTTGTGTTTATTAGGTATAACGGCTGGACGACTTGGTCAACCTATTTTAGCGCTACTGGACGACTCTCGCACGTGGTCAAAGAAAAGGGAATGACTAGTGGGAAGAGTGGCGTGAATGTAGGAAATAATGTTAGTTGTTATTCTCTATTATATAACGAGATAATTGATCAGTTAGACACACTGACACTCTCGCACACTATAGCATTACTGAGAATTCCCTCTAAGCACATCACTTACACTTAGCTTTCATTGTAATACTGATCATTATTTTTATCTTTGTAACCCGATTTTGTGATTAATAAAGAGGTGACAGACGATTTGTCATCACCCGGGGTTTTTGTGCTGGTGATCCGAACCAGATCAAGGGCTTTTCCTCGTAACAAATCCTCGTGTTTGTGTTTGAAATATTTTCATAATCGATATTATCATCATAGCACTAAACCTCACCAAACGAATTTGGTTACATTATCCTTTTCAGATTTTTGACCAAAACACCTCCTAAGCAAGGGCCATTTCAAGGAGCTCTTGGGAAGAAAAAATTCTAGGATTCTGAAGATGTCCCACAGAAAGCAACTCCGCCCCCCATCAGATGCACTAGTCATCAATTACGTTTCCGGTGGCTAAGATATATGTTGAACTTCCTTCTCCTCGGCCAAAAGACATGCTAAAGAGACTAAGTTGGAGAACGGAGAGCGGCATGTCATATCCACTACCTTAATGACTGATAAGAGAATCTTCTTTGATGAAGAGGATAAAACAAGCATCCAGGATCCTCATCATGATGGTTTGATTGTAACTTTATTTATTGCTAACCATTATGTGCGCATGATCCTAGTCGATTGTGGAAGTTCAGTCGGCATCATCCAATATGATGTACTCTAGAAAATGAATATCCCAGACTCGGAAATCATCCCCCAAACATCCGTTCTAGTTGGTTTCAGTGGCGAAACTAAGAAAACAATGGGGGACATCAAACTCCCAATATACATTGAAGGGTTAAACTCTTATCAAATTTTTTGTGATATAGATAACTTGGCTTGTTGCAATGTAATTCTTGGCAGGCCATGGCTACACGGAATGAAAGTTGTAGCGTCAACTTATCACCAATGTATAAAATTACCAACTCCTTGGGGAGTAGTAAGAATAGATGGAGACCAAGTGGAAGCTATAAATCATGAAGCCGACAGCCAAACAAACGATAGCATAGGAACTACAGCAACATCCTAGGAACGTGCTGGAGGCTCGAGAACAGGACCTAAAAGAAGCATCCTTGGATCCTGAGGATCCAGACGTAAAAGTATTCTTAGGATCCAGTATCCCTACTAGCATTGAAGAGGATATAATGTCCTTCCTTAAGCAACGAAAATCTACATTCACCTTCAAGCACTCCCACATGACAGGTATTTCAAAAGAGGTAATTACTCATAAGTTGGGCCTTGATAGTTCTATTAAACCAGTCTATCAGAAGTGAAGGAAATTTTCTCCTAAGAGAAACACGATCATCAAGAAGAAGTTGAAAAACTTCTTAAGGACGGTATGATCAGAGAAGTTAAGTATCCTCGATGGTTGGCTAATGTGGTTGTTGTTTCAAAATAGAATGGAAAGTGGAGGGTGTGTGTCAATTTCACCGATTTAAACAAGTCATGCCCCAAGGATCTGTTCCCATTACCACATATATACTCCATGATGGATGTAACAGCAGGACATGAGATGCTTACTTTTATGGATGCTTCCTCTGGATTCCAACAAATTCAAATGGAACCATATGATCAAGAAGATACAGCATTCATGACTCCTACTAGAATATATTGCTATATTTCCATGCCTTTTGCACTAAGAAATACAGGTGCAACTTATCAACATTTAGTCAACATGATGTTTAATGACCAGTTAGGGAAAACCATGGAAGTGTATATAGAAGAAATGGTAGTCAAATCCAAGAAGGTTGAGGATCATCTTAGAGACTTGGAAGAACCCTTCAATATCCTTGATCAGTATAACATGAAACTCAATCCATCTAAATGCCATTTTGGTGTTAAGGCAAGAAAGTTCCTTGGTTATATGGTCACTAAGAGGGGTATAGAGGCTAGCCCGAAACAAATACAAGCCATTATCAACCTAAAATCTCCCGTGAATGCAAAGGATGTACGAAGGTTGACTGGAAGAATCGCAACCTTGAATAGGTTCATCTCTCGATCCTCAGAGAAATGTAAGGATTTTATGATATACTTAGAAAGAATAAAAAGTTCGAGTATACGGAGAAGCATGAGGCTGCACTCAAAGCCTTGAAGGATTAATTATCCTCAGCACTAGCATTAATGAAGCCAATAGATGGTGAATCCCTATCCTTATACCTATCTGTCTCGGGAAATGTAGTAAGTGTTGTCCTGGTAAAGGATCATGAAGGTGAACAACATCCTGTTTATCATGTAAGTAAAAGTCTTCTAGATGCTAAAGCCAGGTATTCTCATTTAGAAAAGTTAATCCTTGCACTTATCATGGCTTCTACTAAGTTAAGGCATTACTTTGAAACTCATACTATAGTTGTGAAAACTAACTATCATATCAAGAATGTTCTTAGAAAACCATAGATGTCAGGTAGGATGGCTAAATGGGCTATAAAGCTGAGTGCATATGATATCCAGTACGAGCCAAGGAATGCTATAAAGTCTCAGGCATTAGCTGACTTTGTGGCTGATTTCAGTAGTGGTCTACAAAAGGAAGCTGACTTGGAGGTTCAACAGTTAGAAGAAACCAAGGATCCATGGATCTTTTTCACAGATGGAGCATCCAACTTAAGAGGAACAAGATTAGGTATCCTACTAAAATCGCCACAGGTGGAGATAATACCTCATTCTATAGCCTGTGAGTTTCAAGACACAAATAATGAAGCAAAATATGAAGCTTTAATCGCAGGTTTGCAACTAGCTAAACACATGAGGATCAGGTATCTTCAGGTGTATATAGATTCGCTATTAATAGCTAACCACATTAATGGCTCATATGTTGTTAAAGGTGAAAAACCAATCAAATATCTAGATATTGTGAAAGAACTGTCAAAGTTCTTCGATTCTTTTAGTATAATACAGGTACCAAGGGAAGAAAACGCTGGGGCAGATGCCTTGGAAAATCTGGCTTCATCTTTGAAGATCCCGGAAGCTACCAAAATTCCAATCATCCATATACTCTCACCAGCAATAGGAGAACAAGAAGTTGGGGAGATAATAACTGACAAAGAGATTGTGCTTTGGGATCCATTATCCTCAAATAACCAAGGATCCTGGATCCTCCCGATCAAGAAATTCATTCAAAATGGAGAGATTCCCGCCACAGAGAATCCTAAATCCTTCAAACTTAAGGTATCACAATACATTTTTATTACATGATATTCTGTATAGGAAATCTCTTGCAGGTCCATACTTGAGGTGTATCGAAGATCATGGAATTCAAAAGGTGCTCAAAGACTTTCACGAAGGAGATTGTGGTAATCACACTGGAGGTAGAGCCCTGTTCTCTAGGATTCTAAGAACAGTATACCTATGGCCAACCATGAAGAAAGATTCCATGGAATATTCAAAGAAGTGTGATGCTTGTCAAAGACATGGCAATATTTTACACCAACCGACGGAACCTATATATCCTATATCCTCACCATAGCCTTTCATGAAGTGGGGTATGGATATTGTGGGTAAGCTACCTAAAGCGCCAGGAGGAAAAGTGTTCATGCTCACCATGACTGATTACTTCTCTAAATGGATAGAAGCAGAATCATTTGTACAAGCCCGCGAAAAAGAGGTGATATCCTTCATTAAAAGAAACATTATTACTATATTTGATATTCCTTTAGAAATTATATGTGACAATGGTTCCCAATTTATCGGGAAAAGAACCACTAACTTTTGTGACAGTTGGGGCATCAAGATGATTACTTCCACACCAGTTCACCCTCAAGCCAATGGTCAAGCAGATTCAAGCAACAAGATTATCATCAACAACTTGAAGAAGAAACTAGGATCCAAGAAAGGCAAATGGGCTGAGGAACTTCCTTATGTTCTTTGGGCTGATAGGACAACACCAAAGAATGCAACAAGTCAAATACCCTTCTCATTGGTGTTTGGATCAGAAGCTGTAATTCCTACAGAAATGGTGGTTCCTAGTGCTAGAACAAGCATCTGTGATCCTGAAGCCAACAATGAAATTCTTCTCCAAGATCTAGATAATGTTGAAGAACTCAGAGACCTAACCAAGATCAGAATGGCAGCATATCAACAAAGGGTAGTTGGGACATACAACAAAAATATAAGGATCGGAAGATTCCAAGAAGGAGATCTAGGCTTGAGAAAAGCCTTCCAAAATACAATTAACCCTGCAGATGGAAAGCTAGCACCAAAGTGGGAAGGCCCCTACTTGATTGAGTCAGGAGCTGGAAAGGGGGCACATCACCTGCTGACTATGGAAGGCAACAGACTACCAAGGGCTTGAAATGTTATCCATCTCGAGAAGTACTTTTTCTAGTCAGGATCAAGTATCCTCAGAGGATCAAGTATCCACAAAGGATTAAGGATCCTGAAATTGGTAATATCTATTTGATCACTTATTCATTTCAGATTCTTATTAATTTAAGGATAATATATTCTTAATGTTTATCTTTTCCATGTTTTAAATAACAATGCATATTTTAATAAGAGGATCAATGACTAAGAGGTTGGCCACCTCTCCCTCACGCTTAAGGTACACTGTTGTTTCCTTTGGCCTAGCCCATGATTAAGGTGTGACCCCCGATGGTCATATCTTCCAAGGTTTAAAGGTTTTCACCTTTCTTATAAATTAGAGTTTCAACACTCTCGCCTGGAGCACACATTATCCAACGTATAGTCTGGGGCAGCAGGACCAGTACACGCTTAGTGGCTAACAATTTCGTTGCTATCGGCTATATGGAGGATCCTACGATTTATGGTAAACGTACAATACCCCCGGTTTATAACATTTTCATGTTATCTTAAGACTAAGGTTTCTAGCATTTACATGTTAGCTAAGGTTAAGGCGTTTTCACATCACTTACATTTGGGCTAAATCCCAGTTTGGGCGAGTCCCCAGTTTAACACCAGTTTATTTGGGCTTGTCCCCAGGATATTTGGGCTTGTCCCCAGTTTATTTGAGCTTGTCCCCAGTTTGTTGGGTTTAATCTCGGTTAATATTATATGTTATATGCATCAGGTATCGTAAGTTCAATAAGAGGATCACAGAAGGATCAACACTTATGGATTCAAAATCCTTAATTTATTTTTACAAGGATTCCGGAAGGACCAACACTTATGGTAACTTAGGTCTAATTAGATCTTATGGTATGACTTCTACTTATCAATTTACATTTACTTGGTTAAAATCTTTATAGACACTTTTATGAAAGGATTCAAGATCCTTAATTTAGTTTTACAAGGATATCCTTTCCTTAAAGCTTTTTACTCAAGGATATTTCTTAAAACTTTCAACAAACCTAAGATTATATCAAACTTACTTTGGGAATAATAAACAATATGCATATAGATAAAAAGTTTTAAGTTGTTATTAATAATAAGTCACCTGGACTTACCCAAAATTCTTAACCCGAATTTCACCATTCAAAGATGGACCATCCACCCGGGTTAAGCAGGTGTACTGTTAGTGCACGGTTTTGGCGTCTCGAGTCTTTGTATTTATCGTCTTTGTATTTTTTATTATTATAATAATGAAAAAGACATTTATGTTAAATAGTTAGTTCGTTAATGTAAGGCTAGTTCGTTAAGGATGTTTAACGAACTAGCCAGTTTGTTTAATGTAACTCCCATTCGTGAAGGATGTTTAACGAATGGGCTTTTTTCATTATGTATGTTCCCCTTCGTCATGGAATGTTGACGAATGGGGCATAACGAATCAGTTGATTCGTCATGGTTGCTTATCGAGTCTGTAATGTTAACGAACTGGACTCTAATTCGTTACGGGATGTTTAACGAATTAGATCCATCGTCTATTTATAGAGGCTTAGTCCTCTGTTAATTTAAGTTTTGGTTGATAAAGTATCGAACCTCTCCAAATTGTTCTCTCGATCAAAGCTTCGTTTAATTTATTACTAATATACACCTAATACATATTTTATATATACTAATTAAGAGTAATTACTAAGAACTAGATCCTAATAAGGTAAGATTAGATCTACGTTTGATAATTGATATCATCTAGATCCGATCTCCGTGTTCAACTTGATTCGTCAACTTGATTCGTTAATTGATTCGTTTGAGTAATTCGTTATTCTAATGTAATTCGTTATTCTGATTCGTTAGTGACGTGTCTCAGATTCATTACTAACTCATTATAATCTAATTCGTGGTAATACTATTCCTGGTTCGTTATTCAGATAACAATCAATTCGTGTCTTTGATTCGTTATATTCAATTCGTTACAATTACTGTTCACAGTTCGTTATCAATTTTTCAAAATTAACCCTTGAAGTTTGAATTATTGTTAAATTTGAACTAGTTACTTACCATGGCTGGTTTGTATGTGTTAGCTTCTCAGAACGTACTCATGCAGCAAATGTTAGTACTACAGCTGGATACTGAAATTAGATCTCATTCCAAATGCCCTCGACTGATGATAAATGTAGCTTTTTTGCAAAATGGGAACCACGTTTTCGTGCTCATTTTGGTTCTGTTCATCCTGATTGTTCCTATTGTCTTGATGAAGTTTACATTGTACCTATGATTGGTGATGAGACTACTGGTTTTACTCCTAAATCTATTTCACAATATTCTCAAGAGAAGAAGAAGGCTTTAGAGATCGAGACAGAAGCTTATTCGACTCTTACTATGGCATTACCAGATAATATATTCCATAAAGTTGGAAGCATCAAGATTAGTGCTTCTTTATTTCAACACATCAGAATGAGAAGCATGGGTAATGCTGCGGAAAGCAAGGAAGTTATGTTAAAATTTCAATTCCGAAACTTTAACTTACTCAAAGGTGAAATTGTTGAGGAAATGACAACTCGTTTTAATCATTTAATTGCATAAATTGACAAGTTAAAGATTGAACCCTCTGAAACTGACAAGATAGATACAGTTAAAAATGCTATACCTAGTTCATTCTCAACATTCTTGATGGTGTTGAAGGAGAACAATTATTTCATAAATGAAGATTTTACTGCTTCTGAGTTTATGCAAAAGATTGAAGCTCGGGAATATGATCTAAAGTGTCAAAAGTCATCAAAAGAAAGTCAAGATCCAGCTGTATATGGTGGAAGTATGCCTTTAAGCTCAACAATATCTCCGATTACTGCATTTCTCACTCAGAATGCAAATGAAAATTCAACAACAATTTATAGTGATCCACGTGCATGCTTTTTGACATCTGGAGGTTCTGGATCATTTGGTGCTTCTGAATCTTCTGGAGATTCTGGAACTTCGGCTACTACAAATCAATTCTCAGCACCACCTAATGTGAACAAGAAAGAGGCTGAACAAAATTTTGCCTTTTTGTGTGCTTTCATGACTTCTTATGAGAACTTGGTTGGTAGTAAAATTGCCACAAGTGAGTTAACTGATGAAGATTATGACCAAATTGATCCTGATGATTTGGAGCTCATGGATTTAAAGTGGAATATGGCAATAATAATAAGAAAAGTGAAGAAATTCATGCAAAGAACTGGTAAAGATCTTCCTTCATTGAACAAGAGAGTTGGGTTTGATGAGATGAAAGTTAAGTGCTACAACTATCAAGAGTAGGGATGGCAACGGGCCGGGTTCGGGCCGGGTATTAGTATTCCCATGCCCATACCCGTTTGTAAAACCGTGTCCCATACCCGGCCCATTACCCATCGGGTATTTTTCGGGTATCGGGTATACCCGTTGGGACTTTCAAGTAAATTTTTTTAATCGTTATAATTATTTTATACCTTTTATTCATACAACAATTATTAGAATTTAAATATAATGTACTCCATATATAAAAGCATGACAATAAATAAGTTATATTATTATAAATTTTATATAATCTTTTATATATATGCTTCACAACCTATGAAATACAAAGAATTTTTTGGGTATATAATTCGGGTATATGGTTCGGGTAAACGGGTATGTGTTTTCGGGTAATCGGGCCAGGAATCATCTAATCCCATACCCGGCCCGTACCCGCGAAAATTTTTAAATCCTAATCCCATACCAGGCCCATACCCATTGGGTTTCAGGTATACCCGTCCCATTGGTTTCGGGTTTCAGGTATACCCGTAGGGCTCGGGCTTTTTTGCCATCCCTATTCAAGAGTTTGGACACTTTGCTAAAGAATGTGACAAACCAAAGAAGGAGTACACTAGTCCTCGAAGTCAAGATAGAAGTTCTTCTGTGAAAAGGAGTAATGATGTTAATACTTCTTCTGGAAATAAATCGTCTGCTTCTGGATCTCAAGCATTGTTGTTTGCTGCTGATGGAACTGATTGGTCACAAAGGTTGTTGTGCAACAAAAATCAGGCTAACTTGGCTATGTTCGAGTTAAAAGAGAATTTTCAAGATGCAAGTGGGAATGAGTTATCTTCTGACAATGATACTGAGTCTGATTCTGATGATTCATGTGAAATGCAGCCAACTACGTTTGCTTGTATGGCAAAAATTAACGACGTTAGTTCTTCTGTTCCTAACTCTGTTAATTTATATGCTAATGTGCCTTGTGCTGATTGTGATAAAAATAAGCCTAAGATAGAATCATTGAAAAATCATAATGATTGTTTAGTGAAAGAAATTGCTTCGCTTAAGGATACTTATAGACAATCTTTAGAATCTCAAATGAGATCTAGGGAGAAAATTGAAGCATTGTCTATTAGTAATCATGATCTTAAAGCTGAGTTGTCAGTCAAAATGACAATTAATGATCAAAAATTTCAAGAAATCTTGAAACATTTCCAGATAACTGAGCTTGAAAATGAGGTTCTTGAGTTGAAGAATATATTGGGAAAATTTAGAAATTCATCATTTTTTCTAAATGAAACTATTAAAGTATCAAGTAAGCAAAAAGCTTCAAAGAAAGTTGTAGGTTTTGTTGAAGTACCACCACCATTTCACAATGATTACACAGCAAATCCTTTTGCTGAAAATGAAGAAACCAGTTGTTGACACAAATTTTAAAGTGTTAAAAATGACAATGTGAATTCTCAAGATTCATCACAAAAACCTCATTTTCAAAGCAAAAAAGTCTTTGTTGAAAATAATGTTGAGAAAGTACTCGTTGAGGATGTAGTTGAACCGGAAGTCGTACACAAAATCAGGACATTCCACGTTCGAATCACATTTTATGTGAACCTCATGAATTTGAGGAAGCTTTGTATGGAATACAACTCAAGTGAAAAAGGAGGAACATGTTAAGGTTAAACTAGTGAAGTCTAAGAAATCAGAAAAACCTAAAATTTCTGATGAGGATTTGATGTGTTTTATCAATCCAGTTGCTTCGAAGCTATCAATTGGTCGTGTTTTTAAGCTTAAAGGAATTAGCACAATGTTCACTGAGAAAGACATTCCACTTGATATTATCAACCCGAATTGATTGAAAGTGCCTTTCACAATGAAACCTCTAAGGTACAGGACCTTGAAAATAAGTTTGTGAAATCCAAGACATCAAAAGTGGTAGATCCGTTAATAAAAGCAAAGAGTTTGTTAAAATCTGCTAAAAATGTTCAGTTTGTGAAATCAAATGGAACTGACTCTTTACAAAGCTTTTCTAATTGTTCAAATATGGATTTCTACATGAAACGGAAATCTGTGACTTTTGATGACTTGGACAAAGGTCCGATTGCTAGAGTTAATCATCAACCTTCGGTTGCACATGTTTCTTCTAAACCATCATCTGCACGTGTTGACATGAGAACTTGTTTTCTCTGTGGTGAACATGGTCATGTTGTCAGAATCTGTGGTCTAAAGAAATCCCAAAATCTTCATCCATTTATCAAGGAACAGTCTAAACCCGTTCCTGTGATCAAGGAGATTTTGAGAAGACCAATGTCTTTTGATGATGAAACTCACATTATGTTTTCTGATGTGAATCCTCGGAAGGTGATTCATGTTAATGAAAATGTAAGTAATATTGAGCCCAAATTCGTTCCTACGGAACCTATTTGCAAAAATGTGAATACAAATATTGTTCAAGCTGCCTAGTTAAAACGTAAGTCTAAACGTCATGTGACGTATTCACAAGTAGCTAAGCAACATTTGGATTCATTAAATGTTAAAACTTAAAGAGAAACTCAAGAGGTTCCCAAGATTGAGGCATGGGATGCCTTTTTGAACTGATCATTTTCTTCTCATGTGTAGGGTTCATCCAAGACCGTTTCTGGTGAAAACTGGATAATTGATAGTGGATGCTCTCGTCACATTACCGACAACATCGATATTTTAACAAATGTCAAAAATATACAAGGAGGGTATGTTGCATTGCTGGTAATTCAGGAGGTATGATCACAAAAGAGGGTGATGTGTCAAATAGGATGTATCACGTTTGAAAAAGTCAACTATTGTGATAAAGTTGATCACAATATGTTGAGTGTGTTACAAATATGTGATAAGAAATATACTACTGTCTTTACAAATAAAGAATGTATGATTCTGAAATCGAGATACGTCATTCCCGAGGACATGGTAGTCATGAGATCCCCTCGATCGAATGATATTTATGTGCTTAATATTACATCTAAAGTATCAACTTCTGTGGAAACGTGTTTTGTTTATAAGCCAACTGAAAAGGACAATATTCTTTGGCGCAGAAGAATGGGTCATATTCATGTCAGGAAAATGTATTATTTAATAGCCAATGACTTGGTCGAAGGTGTTTCTTTGAAACACTTTAAGTTGAATGACCACTGTGTTGCTTGCAAGAAGGGCAAACAGAAAAGAAGTCACACACATATAAGTTAATCAACACCATTGACACTCCATTAGAGCGACTTCATATGGATTTGTTTGGTCCTGTGAATTGTGCGAGTATTGCTGGTGATTGGTGCTGTTTAGTTGTCACTGATGATTATTCAAGATATTCGTGGGTATTATTTATGAGTTCAAAAGATCAGACACCTATTCTGGTTCAAAATTTAATCACTAAGATCGAATCACTATGCAAACTGAAAGTGAGACGTATTCGAAGTGATAATGGTACGGAGTTTAGATACAATGTTTTGGATTTCTTTTGTGTTCAAAAGGGAATTCATCGCTAATATAGTGCTCCTTACGTACCACAACAGAATGGGGTGGCTGAAAGGAAAAATAGAACATTGATTGAAGCAACAAGAACTATGCTTGCAGATTCTAAGCTTCATGTCCAATTCTGGAACGAGGCTGTGAATACTGCATGCTACACTCTCAATCGTGTTTTGACTGTGAAGAAGCTTCAAACGACGATTTATGAGCTTCTGAACAAGAGAAATCCTAATTTAAAGTACTTGGAACCATTTGGGTCTCCTTGTACTATGTTGATTGCCAAAGGTACACCACACCTTCCCAAGGTAAAGGACCTGATTGGATGTTTGACTATGATGGTTTATTTATCTCATTTACTCAAATGGATGATCAACCTAATGAAGACTTAGGTCGTGCGTATTTGGAAGATCACTACTTGCCTCCAAGATCTTCTGTTTCTAATTATGAAGACACAATTCAAGATGATCTTCCTGATGTATCCGATGTGGTTTCTATATCTTCAGATGATAGTCCATTTGTTGATTCTTCCTCAGCTCCTCTTCCTGAAACACATGAGATTGGTGAATTGTCTCATGATGCTGAGGAGAATCTCACTAATTTAATAGACAATTTTGTTGTGCCTGAAAATCCTACACTTCGGATTCATAATTATCATCCGCAGGACAACATCATTGGGGAACTTGATGTAGGTGTTCAAACACGTCATCAAGTTGCTACTTCAAGTGAGAATAATGTATTGTGTGCTTATGCGGATTTACATTCCTCAGGAATCGTGAATCTCACCAAATACACTTTCTTTCTATCCCAAGTAGAGCCAATGACGACTCGTGTGGCACTTGAAGATCCTTCTTGGGTAGAAGCTATGCAAAAGGAATTGCAACAGTTTAACCGACTGGGTGTATGGGATCTCATCGATAAACTTGCTAGAGTTAAGAAGCCTATTCCTACGAAGTGGGTATTAAATGTATAAAAGGACGATTGTGGGGTGATCGTGAGAAACAAAGCACGGTTAGTGGTGCAAGGTTTCCATAAGCAAGAGGGAATAGACTATACTGGGGTATATGCTCCAGTTGCAAGATTGGAAGCTATAGGAATTTTCTGGCTTATGCGGCTTATATGAATATTAAAGTCTATCAAATGGATGTGGAAAGTTCTTTTCTCAAAGGCGAACTACATGAGGAAGTGTTTGTTTTACAGCCTTCTGGTTTTGAAGACCCTGATTATCTGGACCGAGTTTACCGATTAAACAAGGCCCTGTATGGTCTACA